>NC_136262.1:119345459-119417959 GCF_964187855.1 Myxine glutinosa
GAGAGGAGGGGGGGAGGGGGAGAGGAGGGGGGGAGGGGGAGAGGAGGGGGGGAGGGGAGAGGAGGGGGGGAGGGGGAGAGGAGGGGGGGGGAGGGGGAGAGGAGGGGGGGTGGGGGGTGGAGGAGGTGATAGGATGACAACTCACCTCTTCATCATATGTGTCACTATCAGTATCTGAACATGGTCCAAGTAATTTCTACACAAAGAAAATAAAAAGCAAAATTCAAATACAAAATTACACCACACACAATAAAGAGGATAAAGGAGGAGGGTAATGCAATTGAAAAATGCAAGGCAGGAATGGCGAGAATGCAAGGCAGGAATGGCGAGAATGCAAGGCAGGAATGGCGAGAATGCAAGGCAGGAATGGCGAGAATGGAACGGCAGAATGGGGAGAATGCAAGGCAGGAATGGCGAGAATGGAACGGCAGAATGAGGAGAATGCAAGGCAGGAATGGGGAGAATGCAAGGCAGGAATGGCGAGAATGGAACGGAAGAATGAGGAGAATGCAAGGCAGGAATGGGGAGAATGCAAGGGAAGAATGAGGAGAATGGAAGGCAGATGTTTCAAGGTCCACCAATCTAAAGCATGGATTTCCAAAAACATACCTCTGTTTTGGCATCGTGATGCTGCTCCACATCATCATAGATGTAATCTCGTGAGGTCTAGTGAAGAGGTGAAGATAAAGGTAACTTCATCAGCCTCACGTGAGCATTCTACATCATGACCCCTCCTGTCATTCCACAAAGATTTCCTGATTTTATGAGAACTTTCCAGGTATAGCTAGTTGGAGATCAGGTGGAGTGTCGGAGATTAGGATTGTGGAATGTACATACAAGAGGCAGCAGTGTGATAATGGGCGAGACTGAAGGATGGATGAGGAGAGGGGTTGACGAGGTGGGAGGGTGGCTGGGGTGAGGGGTATATGGGGAGAGGGGTGGGAGGATGGATGGGGAGATGGGGTGGATGGGGAAAGGGGTGGGGGGGGGGGGGGTGGATGGGGAAAGGGGTGGGAGGATGGATGGGGAGATGGGACGTCAGGGTGGATTGGTGTTTGGAGTTATATCTAATCTAATGTAAAATGAACCGTGCCTTTCTCTCCAGGATCCCCCTGATGAGAGCATAATAGTCCGGTTGCCAAATCCAATTTTTTGGCTGAACCTGGAAATTTTATGCAAAGTTTTTTTTTTTATTGATTTTGGTAGCCTAGGGTCTACTCTTTCAGAATCTGCCGGGGTGCACTCCGTGCACCCTTGATGGTTTTGAGAAATTCAAGATGGCGTCCAAGAAAAGTCCGGCAGAAGTATGACTGAACCTGGAAATTTTATGCAAAGTTTTTTTTTTGATTGATTTTGGTAGCCTAGGATCTACTCTTTCAGAATCTGCCGGGTGCACTCTGTGCACCCTTGAGCGTTTTGAGAAATTCAAGATGGCGTCCAAGAAAAGTCCGGCAGAAGTATGACTGAACCTGGAAATTTTATGCAAAGTTTTTTTTTTGATTGATTTTGGTAGCCTAGGATCTACTCTTTCATTGAGAATCTGCCGGGTGCACTCCGTGCACCCTTGAGCGTTTTGAGAAATTCAAGATGGCGTCCAATATGGCTGTCGTTTCAGATAACTCCCTATAACTCCGGTAGTATTTGACCTAGGATGATAATTTTGGTGTCTAACCGTATGTTTTGAGGGGCAAGGTATCCATTGAAACCATTTATTTGACTGGTTGGGGATTGCATCATATAGAAATGCAATATGGCCGCCAATATGGCTGCCATCTATCTATAATTCCAGTAATCTCTGTGTGCATGTGTGTGTGTCTGTGTGTCTGTTGACTGGAAAGAAATTTCCGCAGAACGTTCGAGCATTGAGAATGCTGGCTGAGGAAGTTCTTCGAGGAGTACTTGATTGCAATACACTTGAGTCAAAGGAGGACTTCATGGAGGTCTTGGAGAACATAGCCAAAAGGAGTAAGACTGCCAAACTGTGGGTGGACATGTTAATCAAACCAGTGTTCCTTATGATGAGGTTTGTCCGAGCTGAGCGGGAGGCTGATTGGCTGTTGCATCTTGAGGCATGCAAACAAATGCTTCCCTATTTCTTTGCCGCTGGCCATGTGCATTATGCAAGGTATGGGTTGTGCTACCTAAGGGCAATGGAAGCCCTCCCAGAAGAGGTACTAGTCCGGTTCATGAAAGGGGAGCATGTGATGAGGCACCAGCGCGGGCTATGGAATGGCCTGTGGAGTGATATGTTTATAGAAACTACTTTCATGAGATATGGCCATGCCCCAAATGGCATCATAGGAATAACATTGAAGCCGGATACGCTCAAGGTCTGGGCATTTAGTCTTCATACATGTAGTACTGTGGAGGCTGCTCTGGACGAAATGCTTGGAGACTCTGGAGACCAAGGAAGTGAACATAAGGAAGAAAAGAAGGCACGGATAGAGAATGACAACAAGGACCGAGAAGCCATAAGGAGGAAGCTTCAAAAATGTATCGATCCACTTGATCCCGAGAAACATCCACAGGATCTAGTGAACATTGCAACTGGTCTACATGGAACCCCGGCAGTGAATGTGCAGGACGCTGTGCAGAAAGGATTCGAACAGATGTGCGAATTTGGAGAGAACTTACCTGATGGCTTACATGAAACAATTCACAAGACCGTGACTACCATGGTGGCTACAAAGAAACATGTGAATGTGGGAGGTAGTAAAGTGTACGACATGAATGTCATCTACTCCAGGGTCATAGGCCAACAGTCTAGAAGTGGGCGTGATGTTGACATAAAAGATGTCCTATCCTACGAATTGGCCCCAGTACCAACGTCTATGTTTGACCCCACAGGAGAAATGAGAGCTGCAACATCAAAGTCTTCCTTAAAGCGACAGCTTCTGGTTGAGGTATCTGCTTGGACAACAGCAAGTGAAACTTCAGTAGTTGTGATTGATGGTTCAGCCCTACTCTGGGTGATTCCTTGGCCTGCAGAGGGCACCACTACACACTACGCAAACAACTTGAAACACGCCATTGCCAAGAGACTAAAAGTTGGGGACGTTCACCTAGTGTTCGATCGGTACTACGATTACAGTACTAAGAGTGTCACCAGAAGTGCTAGGGCCACTGGAGTTAGCCGAGTCCACGAGCTGCAGTTGAACACCAAGTTACCACCTCAAGAGACTGTGTTGACGGTGACCGAAAACAAGAAGCAGTTGATAAACCTGATTGTCAAACTTCTGATTGAAGACGAGTCATTCCATGAATACACCCAAAGCCACAAGTTGATAGTGTTTGGTGAGGACGCTGCCCCATTTGAGATCAGCCATGGTGGTGTAGTGATCAGAAGGGCGGACCTTTCAACTAGTCATGAGGAAGCGGACAATATCATTGTCCAACAGGTGCTGCTGTCTGCTCGAAATAATGAAGAGAGTGATATAACTGTGATATCCGATGACACTGACGTTTTCATTCTCTTGCTTCATTATTATCACGCTGGAAGCATGAAAAATCGTATCACCATGGAATCACCAATTAAGGAACGAACAGTCATTGACATTGGAAAAACCGTAGAGAAGCATGTGTCTTTTGTGAATGAACTCCTGCCAGCCCATGCTCTTACTGGGTGTGATACGGTAGCATGCTGCTATGGGGTTGGCAAAGGTACTGCATTGAAGGTTCTGAAAGATGGTCACTCACTGTCACTTTTAGGGGTCATTGATTCTCCCATAGAATCAGTGATTGCGCAGGCAACCACATTCATGTCAGCCTGTTACGGTCAATATTCTATGAGTAAATCAATGTCCGAAACACGCTGGAAGATGTGGGCATCCAAAACGGGTCGGGCCTCCGCGGTACCACCAAAACTTTGTTCCCTTCCTCCTACAAGTGAGGCATTTAAAGAGAATGTAAGAAGGGCCCATCACCAAGCCATTGTGTGGCGTTCACTGGAAGACAGCAATCCACCTGAACTTGATGCAGAAATGTACGGATGGGTAAAACACTCGAAACTGAAAACGCTACAACCAGTCCTCCTTCCCGCAAATGTTGAACTCGCCCCAGAAACTGTCATGCGTATGATCAGATGTGGATGCAAGAGTGACAACCCCTGCAGAACGCTTTCTTGCAGCTGCAAGAAGGCTGGTTTGAAATGTACAATATTCTGTGCTTGTTATGCTGCAGGTTGCAGCCAGACTCTTACTTAGCATTTTAATTCAATTGAACAATGTCACAGATTCTTGTGATGTAATTCATATGCATCTGTTTTAATCACTTAAATGGATTCTTTGTCCACGAAACATATGGATAGACACCAAAATTATCATTCTAGACCAAGTGAATGTATTTGAATAAAAGTGAATACAAGTGAATTTGTTTGTTTTTGTTTGAAATTTGTAATA
Source organism: Myxine glutinosa (assembly GCF_964187855.1). NCBI lineage: Eukaryota > Metazoa > Chordata > Myxini > Myxiniformes > Myxinidae > Myxine > Myxine glutinosa. Next base: position 119,349,857 of record NC_136262.1, read on the forward strand.
TGGCAGCCATATTGGCGGCCATATTGCATTTCTATATGATGCAATCCCCAACCAGTCAAATAAATGGTTTCAATGGATTCCTTGCCCCTCAAAACATACGGTTAGACACCAAAATTATCATCCTAGGTCAAATACTACCGGAGTTATAGGGAGTTATCTGAAACGACAGCCATCTTGGACGCCATCTTGAATTTCTCAAAACGCTCAAGGGTGCACGGAGTGCACCCGGCAGATTCTCAGTGAAAGAGTAGATCCTAGGCTACCAAAATCAATCAAAAAAAAAACTTTGCATAAAATTTCCAGGTTCAGTCATACTTCTGCCGGACTTTTCTTGGACGCCATCTTGAATTTCTCAAAACGCTCAAGGGTGCACGGAGTGCACCCGGCAGATTCTGAAAGAGTAGATCCTAGGCTACCAAAATCAATCAAAAAAAAAACTTTGCATAAAATTTCCAGGTTCAGTCATACTTCTGCCGGACTATAAAACGACTCCCTCCCTCCCTCCCTCCCTCAACTCACTGGGTCAGGAGCAGGAATTTTTGAGTATGTCCGGGGATCATCTGGATCTTCTTCGCCCAGCTCCTTCTTCTTCCACGCACGAGGGATTCTGAAGAAAACAAAATATAATTAAATACTGCATTAGTTTCATTAACACAAAAAATAAACAATCACGTGATTGCATCCCCACAAAAAAAACACAACCCTCCGTCTCTAGGTCCAATGCACAGACGTCGGTCCCTTCACCGTGGGGTCGTCACATACAGAGAGCCAGTCGGTCCCTTCACCATGGGGTCGTTACATGGAGAGCCCGTCGGTCCCTTCATCTTGGGGTCGTCACATACAGGGAGCCCGTCAGTCCCTTCATCGTGGGGTCGTCACATACACTATAGAGAGCCCGTCAATCCCTTCATCGTGGGGTCGTCACATACACTATACAGAGAGGCGTCAATCCCTTCATCGTGGGGTCGTCACATACACTATACAGCGCCCGTCAGTCCCTTCATCGTGGGGTCGTCACATACACTATACAGAGCCCGTCGGTCCCTTCATCGTGGGGTCGTCACATACAGGGAGCCCGTCAATCCCTTCATCGTGCTCGTGGGGTCGTTACACTTACATACACTACACTATACAGAGAGCCCGTCAGTCCCTTCATCGTGGGGTCGTTACATCGAGAGCCCGTCGGTCCCTTCATCGTGGATCGTCACATACAGAGAGCCTGTCGGTGTTTATAAACGACCAGGAAGGTTAAATACCATCGGAGAGAGATCTCCATCCTGCATCCACGTGTGTACATCCAAGTTTGGTCATTTCGTACGAATAACACATCATCTCACAATCATTCTCATTTCATGTTAACCTTACACGTAAACCTTAAACTCATTTCAAATGATAAATTGCTACTCAACTGAAATAAATGTAAATTTACACGAACGGATTGACTACCTTCTTCTGCCCATTTTTTACACACGTTACAAATGTTTCCGGGTCATTACCCACTTTATTATTATTATTATATTCGTATCTACAAGAAGATTGTAAACTAAATACGAACACAAAGCTTCATAATTATATGTAGTATGCTGAAATAAAAGGAATAAACAGATTAATAAGTCTCAAACTTTCGCTAACTATACCGTCATGGCCCTAATGAGCAGGATATGTAGACGTGTGCAACTCAAGAAGGAAAGAATTAAAACCTGTTCGATCTATCCCATGCGCTACTCTTTACAGAGCGTTGGCACTGCTGAGGCTGTTTATTGGCAAGGGTACTACAAGGTGGTTTGCCATTGCCTTCCTCGCATTGTTTATCCGTGCTCTATCTCTCCTTTTCAATGCTGATCATCAAGCAAGGAAACAGCACGAACCGTTTTTAAAGTAGTTGGTTTGGTATAACTCGACCGAGGATCAAAGCCATACTCAGACAGGAAACTCTCACCATATTTCTCAGTCTTTCAAATTCTTCTTCTTCCATAGCCCCATATGCACCACCGAACTCCGTGTGATAGCATTTTCTGGGGTGCAGCGCAGCTGTGCCGATGAGAACACATCAGACATTGCTCGGGTACATCAGTGTGATGGTCAAAATTCTTAGGGGGAAACACTACAAAAACATAACGCGCGCGTGTGTGTGTGTGTGTGTGTGTGTGTGTGTGTGTGTGTGTGTGTGTGTGTGTGTGTGTGTGTGTGTGTGTGTGTGGAATGGCTCCAAAAACAAACAAGCAGGTCAACATTATCGGGCAATTTACCACAATCAATAAACAATCACATCTGCTTGGTCACATCCCCCTGGGGATGTCACATGCTCCAGCTGTCAGCTGAGCCCAAATACCCAATTTCAAACCAACATACCCAATTTCAAACCTATATACCCAATTTCAAACCTACATATCCAATTTCACAGGCTACTTGCCCTCCACAGCACATATCTGCCTCTACAGCCCCTCCCCCTCCTCCACCCCCACACGGTCTCTCCCGGGTCGCCAAAGTTCCCTCTACCCAATGGTCGCCCACACAGACCCTCCTCCGACGGGTCCCCATTGTTATACACTACCTGCTGCCAGGGACGAGTTACGTCAGGAGGGGCCGCAGTCACCGCACCTCCAGAGATTGAGCCATACCTGCGGACCCACACACCTTCCCCACCCACAAAACCCCAAATGTCACTTCCTCCCTGCTGCCATACAATCTCAATCACCTGCCATACAAGGTACCAGTTACCTACCCTGCCATAGCCCGAGTACACACTAAAGTCACAAACACACAAACAAAACTCAATCCTTCATTCACAACACACATCACATTTTAACCTTTTCCACTTGATCCACTTCCTTGGCTCTCATGGCCACTCCTGCCCACCACTCATACCAATTCCCCGACTCACCTGCATACCCCCAATAGCAAAGCATGGCGAGTCGTGACGGTGAGGAAAGGTACATTTGATACAACAAATCCCATTTCCACTGGGGAACATTAACAGCAGCGCTTCCTGGAGCCAATCTCCTCATTTAACCCATGCCAATCAAACCCAGGGCTCTCTTTCCAAACTGAGAGCCCATCATTCACAGCGGACCGTCTGTGGAGGCCATGCGGCCTTCACCAGGCCTTTTCCAGTCACCCCATAACGTTCCATAGATGCTCCAATAGTCGTCCGGTCAGCTGTGTTCATACCCAGCTTAGAATCTACCGTTTTCATTTGCTGCTGCCCATTTGTCGTCTCCATGCGGATTGATCCGCGTCCATGGACCAGCACAGCACGGAAGGTTTCCACATGCTGGCTGTTCCAGAGCTTCAGGGAGAGGCTGTCAGGCCCATGCTCAGGCAGTCACGTCATCAGGTCTATACTGGCCCTCACCAGGGACATCACCAAAGCATGATCTGCAACACCTACCCCTAGTGGTCCTCATGGTGCACCATGACAGGTGCCCAGAAGGTACCACCTCGGACCCCAGGCGGTCTCGACCCCCTCCAGGGTCCGGTGACCCCACTGGCCCGAGACACTCGCACAGACAGCACCCTGATAAACAAGGGACGCCACACTCCACCAGACTCCCTGTGGGGCCCGAGTCATACCACAACACCTGTGATCGGAACCCACGTCCAAATCCTGATGGTGCAAAGCCAGAGCTACCTGGCACAATCCAATTTCCCAGGGGGGCAATTTCACAGGAGGCCGGCCCCCTTATCCTCACCTGGTCTGAATCCCACAGCCCGAGCGCCAACTCCCACCAAGGCTGCTCCAATTTAAACTCCCTTTTCCATTTTAAATTTCTAGCCTCACCATTACCATCGGGCTTTTCTTCCCCTCCCTGCAGCCGCTGCTGGGCTTGAGCCTCCCGCTCTTCCAACCTTTCTCCATTGTCATGATCCTCCAGCTGCTCATGACTCTCAGCTCCTACATGACATGAACAAACGCATGTATCAACAAATTCAAAATGGGGCTCAAACCGACACAGTCTCACATTGGCCTACTCTTTCTCTCACCACAATTTTTACAATTCAACATTTTTCTTATCCACTGCCATCCGTGGCACGTCGACAACTCTGGGCACTGAGTCGACCTCGACAGGGTCCGTTCCGAACACCCCGGGAACTGACAACTAGCGCAGACTCCAACTCACCCACGGCGAAGGATGTATAGCCTCGCTCCACAGTGCAGACCTGTCTGACATCCAGCTCACTTCCACCAAATTTGGAATTGGGGAACACCCTGTCGGGCCCGGACATGCCGGAAAACCTGTGCCGGGTCCAACTGCGCACCCACGAACGCCATACTACAAACAACTGAGGTTAGCTCGCACACCACGGAGCCTAACCTCTCCCCTTCTGAACCCTCTACCTTGCTTGTCACATGGACGATCTCTTTCCACCGGAGCAAAGCGACATCCACCCAGGCACGATGTTCTTCCAAGCCATTACCCAACAAACATTTTCCTACCTGTGCCCCCAATCTGTCCTCCAGTCCTCACAACCTGTGGCCCAATTTACCCTCCATTTTCCTCCTCTCCGGGCCATCAATCAGTACTCCCAATTCATTCTTTATTTCGTCCATTTATTTTCAATCTTCATGCCCAAATCACATTTCATTTCATTGCTTATTTGTTCAATTTGGTCATCCATTTTCTTTTCAAACCTCAATAAAAAAAATCGTGTACCCATATTCTCATTCCTATCTCTCTTCATTTGTTCTTCTTTTTTTTAATCTATTTGTTCCATCACTAGTTGAAGCGTCACACCGGCTCCAATACTGTGGGAAAGGGAGCACAGCTCATGCAAGGAATGGGGAAAGTTCTTTTCCTAACCTCCTCAATAATCCTCATCATTGGGTCACTTCGTTCCTCGCTACTTTATTGGGCTGCTAACTCCTGCATGTCCGCCATTATGTACAGTGGCTTTCTTCCCACTGGAGCTGAAACAACTTGAAAAAATTGCATTTTTAAATTTTCAGCGAGATCGCTCAACTCCCATGCGCTCTCCCAACTCTCCCAACATTGATGAAGACCACAAAAAGCACAGAGCCCAGAACACTGCCTTGGGGAACTCCAGCCTGAACAGGAAGGGGAGATGAGAGAAATCCATTCAGGGCCACACGTTGACTACGACCAGAGAGGAAGTCCGCAAGCCATGCGTGGAGATTTCCATGGATACCATAGGAGGAGAGTTTGGTGAGCAGAGCTGGGTGCTAGCCCGTATCGGAGGCATGTGATATGTCAAGGGAGACAACTCTGATTTCCTGTTTGGCATTGAGGACCTCCATCCATTGTTGAGACAGCAGAAGCAGCATGTCCAGAGTAGAATGACCTGGTCTGAATCCAAATTGATGATCGGAGATCAAGCCATTGGAGAAGAGGAAGGATTTGATATCTGAAGCAATGATGGATTCCATGACTTTGCTGATTATTGGGAGCAGGCTGATTGGTCTGTAGTTGCAAGGATCTGTTTTTGCACCTTTTTTGTGTTAAGCGGTTGTCTGGTGGGTTCAACAATCCCACTCCTGACACCAATTTTTGTGGTTGTCCAGTGGGTTCAACAGTCCCACTCCTGACACCAATTTTTGTGGTGTCCAGTGGGTTCAACAATCCCACTCCTGACACCAATTGTCGTGTTCAGGGCGATTAACACCGCCGCTGAACAGATGGTCTGAACAGGCTTTACCTCCCTCAGAATGTTCAATTCATGGTGGTCTCACACTTGCACAGAACTGAGGAGAAACACGAGAACCTTATCTCTTAAAACCAAACGGGTTTATTTCCTGAACACAAACATTACACAAATCAGGGATGATTAAATCTGATGGTGGCAAATTCAATGGCGGGATGGGGGAAGGGAAAAATGGGGAATGCAATTAATAAATAATCAATTATACACAGTGAACTGTAACATTTATGGCTCCACACACGACTCAATCAGACGGGAAAGGGACAAATGGGCCCAAGCTTCTCTTGTATTTTTTTTAAACAGTACAGTGAAACCCCTCATCGGCTCATCCTCATTTCCTCATCGTTACATTTAATCCCAGAAGCTGATGTTGCTTTCTGGGCCGGAAACAAAACATTTACCGCTGTTAATGTTACAGTTTCAAACTTTACAGAAAATAGTTATTAACCAGAAATGTGCCAAAGAAAAAAGTTTGTATCCTCTTTGTCCAAAAATTATAAATTAACCATCTTCTCACGTATTGTTTTGCCAATCTTAGGGAGCAATAATGTTCAACAGCCGAGGGTGCGAATTGACTCGATCGGTCCAAACATCCTGCTATCTCCTTTATTATCTATCATCCGGCTAAGTAAAAGTGACCATTTGTTTTTCTCGGTAAAATATTCAGGTAAATGACGGATAAATAATAATTTTGGTCTTGTGTGCATTTTATTATATACTGTTTGAGGCCGTTTGTCTGGAGCAATCATGGCACTTTGGACAATTGGACCGCACTGTATGTTCCGTACTCTGCAAGGTGCACCAACTTCAACTTGTATAATAGATTTGTTAATACTTTATTTATTTACTTTTCAACACCTGTACTGTGAGCTAAAAAGGTGCTGCTGTGATTTTGCTTTATTTATGAGCTCATTGCCACTCGAATTTAGGATCTTCCTTAAATAAAGTTCCTTAAAAAGTTATAAAAGAGAGAAAGGGTGGGGGTGAGGGCCCCGACCCCCCTGGGTGTGAGTGAGGAGCAACCCTGAACAGGTGGTGAGATGATGAGATGATGTAATGGGCAGGATGATGAATTTATTGGTAGGACGATGACGCTCTGAGCTGGGGTCTCATAAGTCTGTGCAGTGTCAATTGCAATCAACCTTAATAAATTATCTCTTTTAAGCCTTCTCAAGAATTTAAAATCAACCCAAAAAATAACAATTCACCGATGGTTCAAATTTGGGAATAATTGAAAAGATGATGCCAATAAAAACAACAACAAACATGCAAGGATCCCAATGAATCTCAATCAATGCTCTTTCTACATTTTTATTTAACTTCATCTGAACTCTGTTTGTCCCGTTTCAAATCTTGGAATCGTTCGTTTTCTCAGTTCCATAGGTCCTAGAGAGATGAAATTTGTCCCACGGTCCTTTTCTGGTACATTTTCATCTATCAACAGTAAAAATAAAAAAAGGTTTAAAACTTTTTCTTTTTTTTTAATTACTTGAATTTTTTAAAATAAAATTGCAAATTTTTTTACATTTTAAAATAAAAATAACAAAAAAGTCTAAGTTTTTACTTTTATTTAAGACACATTTGACTCGTCTTTAGCTTTTGCGATGGCGCGCCGTCCGTCCGTCAGTCCGTAAACACTTGAAACTTCCACGAAACCGCTGATGGGATTGTGACCAAACTTGGCACAAATGATATTTGTTGTGTTGTGACTGAAGTTTGTTCACGGCATTAAAAAAATATAAACCGGGGTCTAAGGGAGTCTACCAGGGAGGAGTGTGGGGGCGGGGGTAAAAGTGGATCCAGGTTTGACCCCCCAAAATAGGAATTTGCTTTTTCCTCTGAAACCACACACACTATTTCAATGAAACTTAACCACAACCTTCATCACCCGTGATGTACCAAAGTTTGTTCACGGCATTAAAAAAAAAATCTGCCCCTTTGAGGGACTAAGAGGGGGTCAAAGCGAGTCCAGGTTTGACCCCCCAAAATAGGTATTTGCTTTCTTCTCAGAAACTACACATGCAATTCTGATGAAACTTCACCACAACCTTCATCACATGTGATGCACCAATGTTTGTTCACAGCATTAGAAAGATCGGGGTCTAAGGCAGTCTATGGGTGGGGAAGGGGGTGGGAGAAGGAGGTTTCCCCCCCCCCCCAAAATAAGTATTTTTTTGTTTGTTTAAAGTCTTATGATTATGTTAGTATGATTCTCAATGCTGCCCTTTTTATTCTATTAACCATTCAAATTGGTTTAAACACCGTGATACTGCTTAAAATACCTTTAGTCGATGTACTATACTGCTTTATTCTACCAGGTGAGCACCCAGGGGTATTGCCCCTATTTTTAGCTCACCTGGAACGAAGTTCATTTATGGTTGTGGATGATGAGGATAAACGAATTACATAAATAAACCAATTACTCAAACTAACTACACAAACTACCCACACAAATAAACGAAGAATTCGATAATGGGAGTGAGTGAAGGCGAAGAGCTGGATAAGGCGACACACACACCAAATGTTGAGTAAACTATGCACACTCGGTGGTGTAATGTAAAGGTTTGAGCGTCCACTCTGAGTCTGGGAGGTTGAGGTTCAAATCCCATCCGGGTCATACCAAAGATTTAAAAAATGGTGCGTTCTGCTTCCACGCCTGAACACTTGATGCTCAACATTTAAAAGAACGGAGCACAAACACACAACCATAGGTTGGCAACCACAGACAGGAGGAAATTTATCTTCCATTCCCCTCCCCCCTTAAGTGCAGAGCCAGCATGACGTCATAAAGATGGCATCACCAGTACCCAGAGTGCCCCAGGAAGTTCACCTTCCACAAGCTCTGAAGTCTTGCGTTGTCTCATACGTTTGTCTGAGGTCTTGTGTTGTCTCGTACGTTTGCCTGAAGTCCACCTTGTCTCGTGTGTTTGTCTGCATGTATGTGCACAATTTGTTGAAATTTCTCCACAAGTCCTAATCCCTGTCAAAACAAAAAAACTTCACAAACATATTCATTGTTTTTATTTTTTAGAGTCTTTCAACATCCTGAACAATTGGGGTTCAGCAAGGGTTGACCTATGTGGACTTTCAATGGGAACATTTTCACTCATGATGGTTGAATGCCAAGTACAGTACCATCCGAAACTCTGATGTCTCTCAACTGCAGTTCCTTGTTTGAAAACAGACATCACCAATTCATTCACTCACTCACTCTCTTCCTCCACATCCTCATATTCTCCTCTCTCTGCCTCCTCCACACCCTCATACTCCCCTCTCTCTGCCTCCTCCAAAAGCTCATATTCCCCTCTCTCTGCCTCCTCCACACCCTCATATTCCCCTCTCTCTGCCTCCTCCACATGCTCATAATTCCCCTCTCTCTGCCTCCTCCACACCCTCATATTCCCCTCTCTCTGCCTCCACACCCTCATATTCTCCTCTCTCTGCCTCCACACCCTCATATTCCCCTCTCTCTGCCTCCACACCCTCATATTCCCCTCTCTCTGCCTCCTACACACGCTCATATTCCCTTTTCTCTGCCTCCTCCACATCTTCATATTCCTCTCTCTCTGCCTCCTCCACACGCTCATATTCCCCTCTCTCTGCCTCCTCCACACGCTCATATTCCCCTCTCTCTGCCTCCTCCACACGCTCATATTCCCCACTCTCTGCCTCCTCCACACGCTCATATTCCCCTCTCTCTGCCTCCTCCACACGCTCATATTCTTCTCTCTGCCTCCTCCACACCCTCATATTCTTCTCTCTGCCTCCTCCACACCCTCATATTCCCCTATCTCTGCCTCTTCCACACCCTCATACTCCCCTCTCTCTGCCTCCTCCAAAAGCTCATATTCCCCTCTCTCTGCCTCCTCCACACCCTCATATTCCCCTCTCTCTGCCTCCTCCACACACTCATAATTCCCCTCTCTCTGCCTCCTCCACACCCTCATATTCCCCTTTCTCTGCCTCCTCCACACCCTCATATTCCCCTCTCTCTGCCTCCACACCCTCATATTCCCCTCTCTCTGCCTCCTACACACGCTCATATCCCCTTTTCTCTGCCTCCTCCACACCCTCATATTCCCCTCTCTCTGCCTCCTCCACACGCTCATATTCCCCTCTCTCTGCCTCCTCCACACCCTCATATTCTTCTCTCTGCCTCCTCCACACCCTCATATTCTTCTCTCTGCCTCCTCCACACCCTCATATTCTTCTCTCTGCCTCCTCCACACCCTCATATTCCTATCTCTGCCTCCTCCACACCCTCATATTCCTATCTCTGCCTCCTCCACACCCTCATATTCCTATCTCTGCCTCCTCCACACCCCTCTCCCTCCCTCCACACTCTCACACTCTTCCCCCCATATCCTCACATTCTATCCCCTCTCCCTACCCCCACAACCTCACACTCTTCCACACATCCTCACATTCTACTTTCTCTTCTTCTCCCCACACCCTGACATTCCGCCATCCCCCCTCCATACACTTTATATTACTCCCTCTCCTCATCCCCCATGCTGCACAAGTACATCATTCATGTCTAGCCTCAGGCCACCCTACACCCTCCCTCCTCCCAAGCATTTAAGTCCCATCACTGCCTCCATCACTACTTTGCTTTCTTCTTATTTTATGATCATGGTGTTTCTTCATGTAAATGTTAGGAACGGTGTAGCCTTCTGGAAATGTGTCCAACCCAACCTTTTTCAAAATCTCTTTGAGCTCTTCTTCAAAACGCTTCTGTATGGTTGGGAGGAGAGAAGAGGAGAAAGATGGAAGAGTTAGTTATCGGGTCCAGGTAACCATAAATCCATGGTCATGCATTCCATTTCCATCTCCATTGAAGTTATTTATCTGAAATGCAAACAATCATGGCCTCCACACCTGTGTTACGTCACTGTGCACCACTTTCCATTTCAACATTCTACCGGAAGCCCTTTGTCTATTGTCCAGGATTATGTCACTCAACACTTCAAATAATCATCTTTCCTCGGTATCAATCAGTCACAAAATGGACCCCGAGAAGGTTCTGCTCTGACGAGCTGTGGGGTTTAAGACTCCGATGGGATTCGTTTCCTCAACCCCAGAGCAGTTTTACCTTCATGTCGTTAACGGTTAAAGTTACGATGGGCATGATGCGGTCACCAAGGATAAACGAATCCATAGAAAGGTCCTTTACCTGTTTGCGCACACGAACAAAGTGGTCACGCTTTCGCCGCTGAAACTTGGTCCTCTTGAGCCAGCGCTTGTACTGATGGTGCTTCATCTTCCTGCGTCTGATTTTCAGCACATTCCTGGCCTGGATCTCGTCGGGCCTTTGGAGATTCCCATTGGGCTGAAGTGCTGTCAGGACGAGGCAGGCCTCTTGGGATGACTGCAGCCCCAAATCCCATATACCCAAGCATGTACACATCCACCGCTGTTTTGATTCAAACCCCTCAAGAAGTTCTCCAATGGAGACTCCAAACTTATTGAGCTGCTCTGTGTCCATGACTCCAGGTATTCCGCATTTCTCTCCCACTCCATTTTCCCATCTCTTCAACCACCTTTCGTCGCTGCCTTTGAACCGCCATAGTTTCTCTCCTACCTCGGCTCCAATTCCGTGCACCTGCTTTCCCAAGGTCCCTCCCAACAACCCGTGGTGTCCTCCATACCCGGTTCCCGGATGTTCCACGTTCGCCGCATAACAAGCCCTCCAAACCCAAGGAGTCGCCAGACTCCGAGCTCGCGATACCCCTTCCTGTTTCGCCCACAAACTTCTGTTTTCAGCAAACTTCTCTCCCACGGAAAGGAATCTCCCGGTTGCTGAATGGGGATGAAATGAAGGTTTGGTAAAAGGGGGAAAATATTAGCGATCTCATAGTTGGACAATGTTCCACTTAGATATTGCGTGAACAAAGGCACATTCCATTCAAAACAGCAAATACAATTGTACAAACACTTACAAGGCTGGGTCGGCCTACTTAGCATTGCCATGTGAGCGTACTTCTTCTTCGGTATGCATAACGAACAAGGTGGCAGGGTGGCATCTGCTGTGCCCCCCAGTCGGTTAGAGCAGGAATTTGTAATTTGTTTCAGGGTGCCGGTGATAACTCACCTACTCTTCGCGGGATCCTTCACGTCGACTGACTAATACCGGTAGACGGGACACCCTTTCAACGTCCATCCGAGGGACGGCACACATGTTGATGAATCACCTGCCTGTGAAACCCCAAGATGACAGTTAATAGCAGGGTCAGGATTCGAACCCATGCTGGACAGCCAACAGGTGAATGTGCATACCTATAACCTAGGCCATCCTGCAAACCCCCCACCACCATGGGAACCAATGGCTCATGATGTTGGGATTCCAGGTTCAATTCCCATCTACTAGGTGTATCCTACTGGAACTGTATGTACTGTATCTACTGTACTGTATCCTACTGGTGTATCCTACTATTCTGGAACATCTACTAGGTATTTATCCATTATATAGTGATATATTTGAATTTTGTGCTAAAGTACACCAAGTGATATTTACTAATATACTAAAGTACATCGTTGTGTATCAGTGTGCGCTAAAACTTCTCACTAAGCCCGAGATAAATCATTTTGAAAAGCACATTTACATGTGGGAAGGAAAGGAAGAGGAAGAGGAGTTGAGGCAGGGAAGTTAGCGAGGATAAAGGAGGGACTGTGGTACCTGTCAGATTGAGTGTTGAGATTCGAAGGATGATCCTGTGCAAGGCCATTTCCCTCCAGCATCAGAGACCAATAAAATGAATGCGTTTTCTGCAAAATGAAAACACTTTCTTTATTGAGACAATCCTGCATGTTGTCCCAGGATTATAAAATCGATCTGAAGAAACTGCAGCCACGGACAACACAGCATTGCGACGAGACAGAGGACAATATGGTAGGACAGGAACAAAACGGAATCCGAGGGTGATAGACCCTGTGTGGGGGGACCCAGCACGCTGAGGACCCTGGATCTGGGGAATGTGCAGCGGGACTAGGATGAGCATGTTAATCCAGAATTGTGGAAAGGAAAACAGCCGAGGTATAACGTTATAGAAATGCCTCGAATGAACCAGCTTTCTTCAAAACGAGGTACCTTATGTGTTTTGTGCCACAGTGGCTCATTTAGGGTTTTAGGCTATACTTTAACAACTTGTATGCAAGAGACAAGTTTAGGTTCTAATTGTATTTGTATTTAATTTTCACATTTGTGCAATCATTTTGTTACTTGCCTCTGTCTCATTTTGTTACCGCCCCCATCTTCCTCTTGACTATTTATTTTAGTAAATGATTCCTCGTTGATCAGACCCCTTCTCATTCATCAGTTTCTAATCGATTAACACACAAAGTATTCGTTAATTCACTTACATACTTTGTTGGAATAATTACTCGACATACCTTCTTGTGCCTTTGGGTGTACAGCTGTTCTGACATGAGTTTTTTTAAATATCTTAATAGGTGACTCTTGCTTTCTGTTTCTACCTTGCAGAACCCGAAACTTGTCCGATTGACTCAGTCCCGCCATCTTCTTAAAGCCATTGGTGTAGAGTCCTTCGTCTTTGGCATTTATTATGATTCGTTCTCCGTCCCAGTTGAGCTGACCTCTTCTTAGCCATTCCAGTGATCCTTCTTTGTCTACTCCCATTCTGTCCAATTCGTTTTTATATATATATCCCTGCTATTTTGTCTTTCTCCCAGTTGTTAGTATATATCTGCTGGTATTTCATCTTGTATTTTTATTTTGTCTTTTTTGCAATCGTTGGGGCTGTATTTGTTGCCGTTTCCGTTTGGTGTGTGACATCTTCCATTCACACCTGTTTTTGGAAGTTTTTGCAAGGTGAGTGAGAGATACCTTTTCTGGCTTGCTGTGTTCATGTTTGTACACAAATTGTATTCAGTCGTCTGAGATTTTCAAGTAATCTGCCAATCATACAGTCGTTGCTCTGTGCACTTGATTGAGTTACATCAGGCCACCACCTCCTTCTTCCCTCGACAGGTACATTCTTGGGATGCACTGATTTTTGAAGGACATTTTGTGCATAGTGAGGAGTTTCCTTGTTTTATATCTAGTTTTTTGATATCCGATTGTGGTCAGTTTACTATTCCTCAGCTGTACTGGAACACTGGTAGTGCAAGTTGGTTTATGGCTTTGATTTTGTTTCTTGGGGTGACATATGTTTTCAGGATTAGCCTCGTTCTACACAGGTATTCTTTGGTAATTGTTTTGTGAATTTTTTAATGATAAATATGGTGGTCCTCTTCCGACTCCAAGGTATTTGTAAGATGCTTCGTTGTCTATCTCCTGTATTGTTGTATCTTGGTCAATTTTTATCTCACCTGGAACAAATTCCCGGAGAGCTTATGCAATGGCGCGTCGTCCGTCCGTCAGTCCATAAACACTTGCAAGTTCTTCTCCGAAACCAATGAAGGGATCGTGACCAAACTTGGCACAAGTTATACTTGTTGTGTTGTGACTAAAGTTTGTTCACGGCATTAACAAAAACAAAAAATAATAATAATTATAATAAAATCGGGGTATAAGGGGGTTTACAGGGGGTCAAAGTGGATCCATGTTTGACCCCCCAAAAGAGGGATTTGCTTTTTCCTCAGAAACTACACACACTATTTCGATGAAACTTGACCACAACCTTCATCACCCGTGAAGTACCAATGTTTGTTCACCACACTAAGAAAATCGAAGTCCAAGGGTGTCTACAGGGGGTCAAATTGAGTCCAGGTTTGACCCCCCCCCCCCCCCCCCCCAAAAAATAGGCATTTGCTTTTTTCTCAGAAACTACACGCAATTATGACGAAACTTCACCACAACCTTCACCAGCCATGATGCACCAAAGTTTGTTCACGGCATTAAATAAAATGAAAATTGGGGTCAAAGGTAGTCTATGGGGATGGGGCTGGGGGGGGGGGGGGGAAGGGGTTGCCCCACAAATAGGTGTTTTCTTCTATTTTGTTTGTTTATAGTCTTATGATTACATTAGTATGATTGTACATGCTGTCCTGTCTTCCAGCAACCATTGAAATTGGTTAAAAAACACCGTGATACTGTTTGAAATACCTTTAGTCGGTGTAGTATACTGCTTTATTCTACCAGGTGAGCGTCCAGGGGTATTGCCCCTATGTTGTACACCGCTCCTTTCCTATGCCATCTCCAGGCGCTGCATAATGTCATTGCCGGGCACCGAAGAGGGCTCGGCAATGACGCACGCTGAAAGGGAGTACTCAGTTTTGACTCTGGTTGTTTGTTTTCTTTCTTGTTTGTTTGTTTGTTTGTTTGTCCAGGTGATATCTCAACCATCCTTTGAGCTAGGAAGCTGACATTTAGGCACAATAGTGAGCAAGTCCTTTGTCAAAAACTGTATTTTTTGTTTTTTTGATTAATCAATTTATTGACGAGTTACTTAATTATTATCGATTAATTAAGGACTTATATATTTCCTTTCTCATCTGGGCAATATCTCAGGCACCTTTTGAGCGAGGAAGCTGATATTTGAACATGACAATGACCAAGTGATTTGGCTGTCAAGGCTATTTTTGACTTATTGATTGATCAATTAATCGATTAATTGTTTAATTATTCGATTAATGACGAAATAAATTTTAAAAAAGTAAGTTACAGATTCGGATGATATGGTGGTGGTTTATGTGTTCTATTAGCCAATTGATTAACTTTTTATTTTTAAAAAAGATTATTATTTATTTATTTTCATTATTAATTATTTATTTATTTTATTTCTCATCTCGGCAATATCTCAGGCACCTTTTGAGCTAGGAAGCTAATATTTGGACATGACAGTGACCAGGTGATGTGGCTATAAAGGATATTTTTGATTTATTGATTGATCAATTAATCGATTAATTATTTATTGATTAATCAATTTGTTATTTAATTTTTTTATTAATGACTTATTTAATTACATTTCTAAAAGTTACATCTCCGGATGAAGCACGAGTGGTTTAGTTATGCTATTAGCCAATTGATTAAGAAAATATTTTATAATAATCTTTAAGTGATTTTAATTATGCAATTAATTAATCAATCAATTATTGTACACCTCTCCCTCCAAATACAGTCTTTATGAGCTGCACTGCGGTATTGCCGGGCGCCTCGCACTGGAGGATATTTAATTATTTGGCATGGGGGCGGTGTACTTTGAATGTATCTGTACTTGTTAGTATTACTAATTACAATTAGGCACAATCCTGGATGAGTCGCCACTCTGACACAGGATACTCCAATGGCTCATTCATCTCAGTAAGCTGGTACTCAGTTGTTGATACTCATGCATGAAGTAATACTCATTTTCCCGACCTCAGAAGGATGAGCAAGTACAGAAGAATAAATTAATTCAAATTGAGCACTCCTGCACTGTACTCGATGGAACATTGTGCTAGATATCACACTGTACTCGACATCACACTCATAATATCGACTCATGTACTCGATATCACACGCATGTACTCGATATCACACACATGTACTCGATGTCACACTCATGTACTCGATGTCACACTCATGTACTCGATAGCACACTCATATACTCGATAGCACACTCATATACTCGATAGCACACTCATGTACTCGATAGCACACTCATGTACTCGATATCACACTCATGTACTCGATATCACACTCATGTACTCGATAGCACACTCATGTACTCGATATCACACTCATGTACTCGATATCACACTCATGTACTCGATATCACACTCATGTACTCGATATCACACTCATGTACTCGATATCACACTCATGTACTCGATATCACACTCATGTACTCGATATCACACTCATGTACTCGATATCACACTCATGTACTCGATATCACACTCATGTACTCGATATCACACTCATGTACTCGATATCACACTCATGTACTCGATATCACACTCATGTACTCGATATCACACTCATGTACTCGATATCACACTCATGTACTCGATATCACACTCATGTACTCGATATCACCCTCATGTACTCGATATCACCCTCATGTACTCGATATCACACGCATATACTCCATATCACACTGTACTCGACATCGCACTCATGTACTCGATAGCACACTATAGCCGTAGGCCTACTCTAGATCGCACTGTAGGCCTACTCTATAATCTATATCACACTGTACTCGATAGCACACGCATGTACTCGATAGCACACTCATGTACTCGATAGCACACTCATGAGTCATGTACTCGATATCACACGCATGTACTCTAAATCACACTGGAGGCCTACTCTATATCACACGGTACTCGATAGCACACGCATGTACTCGATATCACACTGTACTCGATAGCACACGCATGTACTCGATATCACACGCATGTACTCGATAGCACACTCATGTACTCTATATCACACTGTACTCGATAGCACACGCATGTACTCGATATCACACTGAAGTCGATATCACACGCATGTACAAAACAGCACACTCATGTACTCGATATCACA
This sequence comes from Myxine glutinosa, assembly GCF_964187855.1. Classification (NCBI taxonomy): domain Eukaryota; kingdom Metazoa; phylum Chordata; class Myxini; order Myxiniformes; family Myxinidae; genus Myxine; species Myxine glutinosa. Next base: position 119,366,985 of record NC_136262.1, read on the forward strand.
CGCATGTACTCTATATCACATTGTGATTGTACTCGATAGCACACGCATGTACTCGATATCACACGCATGTACAAAACAGCACACTCATGTACTCGATATCACACGCATGTACTCTACATCACATTGTGATTGTACTCGATAGCACACGCATGTACTCGATATCACACGCATGTACAAAACAGCACACTCATGTACTCGATATCACACGCATGTACAAAACAGCACACTCATGTACTCGATATCACACGCATGTACTCTATATCACATTGTGATTGTACTCGATAGCACACGCATGTACTCGATATCACACTGAAGTCGATATCACACGCATGTACTCGACAGCACACGCATGTACTCGACAGCACACGCATGTACTCGACAGCACACGCATGTACTCGACAGCACACGCATGTACTCGACAGCACACGCATGTACTCGATTACGATATCACACTGTACTCAATATCGCACCATCGTCAGTAGCGAACTGTACTGTGACCTGTCTGTACATCACTCACCTTCAATTAAGAACAGTAAAACCACTCAAATGGGATATTTATGTAAACATGTAACAAATTCACTTTTCTTCGGCAAAGAATAAAAATTAAACATTTATTTTAAGGAGAATTTCCAACAAAAACCATGAATGAATTTCCGATTCACATTCAAATTCACCTCACCCCGTCACAAGCTTGTAGTTGTACAGTGGGCTGTGGGAACAACCAGCTTGTTGTCAAATCAACAAGCTTTGTGGTTATTCAATTACAATAAATGAAATAGATCTATCCACAAGAATAGGTCTTCACACCGACATTAAAAATAACAGCTGTTGTTCATTCCCTGTTGGTTCTATGTGAGGGAGAGAAGGACCATCCGAGCTAACATTACCTTCAGAGAGCGCCCAAAACGTGACGTCACATCTATACCAAGCACGCATGACGCGACCATGACAAACCAAACACGCATGCCGCGACCACGACAAACCAAACACGCATGCCGCGACAATGACAAATCAAGCACTCATGACGCGACCTTGACAAATCAAGCACTCATGACGCGACCTTGACAAATCAAGCACACATGACGCGACCTTGACAAATCAAGCACACATGACGCATCTTTGACAAATCAAGCACTCATGACGCGACCTTGACAAATCAAGCACTCATGACGCGACCTTGACAAATCAAGCACTCATGACGCATCTTTGACAAATCAAGCACTCATGACGCGACCTTGACAAATCAAGCACTCATGACGCGACCTTGACAAATCAAGCACACATGACACGACCTTGACAAAACAAGCACGCATGACGCGACCTTGACAAACCAAGCATGCATGACGTGACCTTGACAACCCAAGCACGCATGACGCGAACTTAACAAACCAAGCACGCATGACATGACCTTGACAAATCAAGCATGCATGACGTGACCTTGACAAACCAAGCACGCATGACACGACCATGACAAACCAAGCACGCATGACGCGACCTTGACAAACCAAGCATGCATGACGTCACCTTGACAAACCAAGCACTCATGACGCGACCTTGACAAATCAAGCACTCATGACGCGACCTTGACAAATCAAGCACACATGACACGACCTTGACAAAACAAGCATGCATGACGTCACCTTGACAAACCAAGCACGCATGACGTGACCTTGACAAACCAAGCACTCATGACGCGACCGTGACAAAACAAGCACGTGTGACGCATCTTTGACAAATCAAGCACTCATGACGCGACCGTGACAAACCAAGCACGCATGACGCGACCTTGACAAATCAAGCACATGACACGACCTTGACAAATCAAGCACACATGACACGACCTTGACAAAACAAGCACGCATGACGTGACCTTGACAAACCAAGCACGCATGACGCAACCTTGACAAACCAAGCACACATGACGCCACCTTGACAAATCAAGCACACATGACACGAACTTAACAAACCAAGCACGCATGACATGACCTTGACAAACCAAGCACGCATGACGTGACCTTGACAAACCAAGCACGCATGACGCGAACTTAACAAACCAAGCACGCATGACGTGACCTTGACAAATCAAGCATGCATGACGTGACCTTGACAAACCAAGCATGCATGACACGACCGTGACAAACCAAGCATGCATGACGCGACCTTGACAAACCAAGCACGCATGACGTCACCTTGACAAACCAAGCACGCATGACGTGACCTTGACAAACCAAGCACTCATGACGCGACCTTGACAAATCAAGCACGCATGACGCGACCGTGACAAAACAAGCACGTGTGACGCATCTTCGACAAATCAAGCACTCATGACGCGACCGTGACAAAGCAAGCACGTGTGACGCATCTTTGACAAAGCAAGCACTCATGACGCGACCGTGACAAAACAAGCACGTGTGATGCATCTTTGACAAATCAAGCACGCATGACGCGACCGTGACAAAACAAGCACGTGTGACGCATCTTTGACAAATCAAGCACATGACGCGACCTTGACAAATCAAGCACATGACACGACCTTGACAAAACAAGCACGCATGACGCGACCTTGACAAACCAAGCATGCATGGCATGACCTTGGGACATCAAGCACGCACGACGTCTTTGGCAAACCAAGCACGCACGACGTCTTTGGCAAACCAAGCACGTGTGACGCATCTTTGACAAACCAAGCACACGTGACGTCACCTTGACAAACAAAGCACGCATGATGCAACCTTCACAAACCAAGCACGCATGATGCAACCTTCACAAACCAAGCACACATGACACGACCTTGACAAACCAAGCATGTACGACGTCACCTTGACAAACCAAGCACGCATGATGAGACCTTGACAAACCAATCACGCATGACGTCACCTTGACAAACAAAGCACGCATGATGCAACCTTCACAAACCAAGCACACATGACGCGACCTTGACAAACCAAGCACTCATGACGTGACCTCGACAAACCAAGCACGTGTGACGCATCTTTGACAAACCAAGCACGCGTGACGTCACCTTGACAAATAAAGCACACATGACGCGACCTTGACAAACCAAGCATGCATGACATCACCTTGACAAATCAAACACACATGACGCGACCTTGACAAACCAAGCACGCATGACGTGACCTTGGGACACCAAGCACGCACGACGTCTTTGGCAAACCAAGCACGTGTGACGCATCTTTGACAATTGACAAACCAAGCACGCGTGACGTCACCTTGACAAATAAAGCACACATGACGCGACCTTGACAAACCAAGCATGCATGACATCACCTTGACGAATCAAACACACATGACGCGACCTTGACAAACCAAGCACGCATGACACGACCTTGACAAACCAAGCATGCATGACGCAACCTTGACAAACCAAGCACGCATGACGTCACCTTGACAAATCAAGCACACATGACGCGACCTTGACAAACCAAGCACTCATGATAAGACCTTGACAAACCAAGCATGCATGATGCGACCTTGACAAACCAAGCACGCATGACGCGACCTTGGGACACCAAGCACGCACGACGTCTTTGGCAAACCAAGCACGTGTGACGCATCTTTGACAATTGACAAACCAAGCACACGTGACGTCACCTTGACAAACCAAGCATGCACGTCACCTTGACAAACCAAGCATGCACGTCACCTTGACAAACCAAGCATGTGTGACGCATCTTTGACAAACCAAGCACGCGTGACGTCACCTTGACAAATTAAGCACACATGACGTGACCTTGACAAACCAAGCACACATGACGCGACCTTGACAAACCAAACACGTGTGACGCCTCTTTGACAAACCAAGCACGCGTGACGTCACCTTGACAAATCAAGCACACATGACTCGACCTTGACAAACCAAGCACACATGACGTCACCTTGACAAATCAAGCACACATGACGCGACCTTGACAAACCAAGCACACATGACGCGACCTTGACAAACCAAGCACGCATGATGCGACCTTGACAAACCAAGCACGCATGACGCGACCTTGACAAACAAAGCACGCATGACATGACCTTGACAAACCAAGCACGCATGACACGACCTTGACAAACGAAGCACGCATGACACGACCTTGACAAACCAAGCATGCATGACGCGACCTTGACAAAACAAGCACGCATGAGGTGACCTTGCCAAACCAAGCACGCATGACGTGACCTTGACAAACCAAGCACGCATGACGGGACCTTGACAAACCCAGCACGCATTACGCAACCTTGACAAACCACCCACGCATTACGCAACCTTGACAAACCACCCACGCATTACGCGACCTTGACAAACCAACCACGCATGACGCGACCTTGACAAACCAAACAGGCATGACGCGACCTTGGCAAACCAAGCACGCACGAAATCTTTGACAAACCAAGCACGTGTGACGCATCTTTGTCAAACGAAGCACACGTGGTCAACTTGACAAACAAAGCACGCATGATGCAACCTTCACAAACCAAGCACACATGACATGACCTTGGCAAACCAAGCACGCATGACGCGACCTTGGCAAACCAAGCACGCACGAAATCTTTGACAAACCAAGCACGTGTGACGCATCTTTGTCAAACGAAGCACACGTGGTCAACTTGACAAACAAAGCACGCATGATGCAACCTTCACAAACCAAGCACACATGACACGACCTTGACAAACCAACCACGCATGACGCGACCTTGACAAACCAAACAGGCATGACGTGACCTTGACAAACCAAGCACACATGACACGACCTTGACAAACCAAGCACGCATGATGCGACCTTGACAAACCAAGCACGCATGGCACGACCTTGACAAACCGAGCACGCACGACATCTTTGACAAACCAAGCACGTGCGACGCATCTTTGACAAACCAAGCACGTGTGACGCATCTTTGACAAACCAAGCACGTGTGACGCATCTTTGACAAACCAAGCACGTGTGACATCACCTTAAAAAACCAAGCATGCATGACGTCACCTTGACAAAGCACGCATGATGCAACCTTCACAAACCAAGCACGAATGATGCAACCTTCACAAACCAAGCACACATGACACGACCTTGACAAACCAAGCATGTACGACGTCACCTTGACAAACCAAGCACGCATGATGAGACCTTGACAAACCAATCACGCATGACGTCACCTTGACAAACAAAGCACGCATGATGCAACCTTCACAAACCAAGCACACATGACGCGACCTTGACAAACCAAGCACTCATGACGTGACCTCGACAAACCAAGCGCGTGTGACGCATCTTTGACAAACCAAGCACGCGTGACGTCACCTTGACAAATAAAGCACACATGACGCGACCTTGACAAACCAAGCATGCATGACATCACCTTGACAAATCAAACACACATGACGCGACCTTGACAAACCAAGCACGCATGACACGACCTTGACAAACCAAGCACGCATGACGCAACCTTGACAAACCAAGCACGCATGACGTCACCTTGACAAATCAAGCACACATGACGCGACCTTGACAAACCAAGCACTCATGATAAGACCTTGACAAACCAAGCATGCATGATGCGACCTTGACAAACCAAGCACGCATGACGCGACCTTGGGACACCAAGCACGCACGACGTCTTTGGCAAACCAAGCACGTGTGACGCATCTTTGTCAAACGAAGCACACGTGGTCAACTTGACAAACAAAGCACGCATGATGCAACCTTCACAAACCAAGCACACATGACACGACCTTGACAAACCAACCACGCATGACGCGACCTTGACAAACCAAACAGGCATGACGTGACCTTGACAAACCCAGCACACATGACACGACCTTGACAAACCAAGCACGCATGACGTCACCTTGACAAACAAAGCACACATGATGCAACCTTCACAAACCAAGCACGCATGGCGCGACCTTGACAAACCAAGCACGCATGACGCGACCTTGACAAACCTAGCACGCACGACATCTTTGACAAACCAAGCACGTGTGACGCATCTTTGACAAACCAAGCACGTGTGACGCATCTTTGACAAACCAAGCACGTGTGACGCATCTTTGACAAACCAAGCATGCATGACGTCACCTTGACAAACAAAGCACACATGATGCAACCTTCACAAACCAAGCACGCATGACTCGACCTTGATAAACCAAGCATGCATGACGTGACCTTGACAAACCAAGCACGCATGACGTGACCTTGACAAACCAAGCACGCATGACGTGACCTTGACAAACCAAGCACGCGTGATGCGCCTTTGACAAACCAAGCACGCATGACGCGACCTTGACAAACCAAGCACACATGACGCCACCTTGACAAATCAAGCACGCATGATGCGACCTTGAAAAACCAAGCACGCATGACGTGACCTTGACAAACCAAAGACGCCCGACGTGACCTTGACAAACCAAGCACGCACGACACGACCTTGACAAAACAATCATGCATGAGGTGACCTTGCCAAACCAAGCACGCATGACGTAACCTTGACAAACCAATCACGCATGACGCGACCTTGACAAACCCAGCACGCATTACGCAACCTTGACAAACCAACCACGCTTTACGCATCCTTGACAAACCAACCACGCATGACGCGACCTTGACAAACCAAACATGCATGACGTCACCTTGACAAACAAAGCACACATGATGCAACCTTCACAAACCAAGCATGCATGACGCGACCTTGACAAACCACGCACGCATGACGCGACCTTGACAAACCAAGCACGCATGACACATATTTGACAAACCAAGCACGTGTGACCCATCTTTGACAAACCAAGCAAGCTTGACGCATCTTTGACAAATAAAGCACGCATGACGCATCTTTGACAAACCACCAAGCACGCATGACTCAACCTTCAGAAACCACCAAGCACTCATGACGCGACCTTGACAAACCAAGCACGCATGACGCAACCTTGACAAACCAAGCACGCATGACGTCACCTTGACAAATCAAGCACACATGACGCGACCTTGACAAACCAAGCACTCATGATAAGACCTTGACAAACCAAGCATGCATGATGCGACCTTGACAAACCAAGCACGCATGACGCGACCTTGGGACACCAAGCACGCACGACGTCTTTGGCAAACCAAGCACGTGTGACGCATCTTTGTCAAACGAAGCACACGTGGTCAACTTGACAAACAAAGCACGCATGATGCAACCTTCACAAACCAAGCACACATGACACGACCTTGACAAACCAACCACGCATGACGCGACCTTGACAAACCAAACAGGCATGACGTGACCTTGACAAACCAAGCACGCACGAAATCTTTGACAAACCAAGCACGTGTGACGCATCTTTGTCAAACGAAGCACACGTGGTCAACTTGACAAACAAAGCACGCATGATGCAACCTTCACAAACCAAGCACACATGACATGACCTTGGCAAACCAAGCACGCATGACGCGACCTTGGCAAACCAAGCACGCACGAAATCTTTGACAAACCAAGCACGTGTGACGCATCTTTGTCAAACGAAGCACACGTGGTCAACTTGACAAACAAAGCACGCATGATGCAACCTTCACAAACCAAGCACACATGACACGACCTTGACAAACCAACCACGCATGACGCGACCTTGACAAACCAAACAGGCATGACGTGACCTTGACAAACCAAGCACACATGACACGACCTTGACAAACCAAGCACGCATGATGCGACCTTGACAAACCAAGCACGCATGGCACGACCTTGACAAACCGAGCACGCACGACATCTTTGACAAACCAAGCACGTGCGACGCATCTTTGACAAACCAAGCACGTGTGACGCATCTTTGACAAACCAAGCACGTGTGACATCACCTTAAAAAACCAAGCATGCATGACGTCACCTTGACAAAGCACGCATGATGCAACCTTCACAAACCAAGCACGAATGATGCAACCTTCACAAACCAAGCACACATGACACGATCTTGACAAACCAAGCATGTACGACGTCACCTTGACAAACCAAGCACGCATGATGAGACCTTGACAAACCAATCACGCATGACGTCACCTTGACAAACAAAGCACGCATGATGCAACCTTCACAAACCAAGCACACATGACGCGACCTTGACAAACCAAGCACTCATGACGTGACCTCGACAAACCAAGCGCGTGTGACGCATCTTTGACAAACCAAGCACGCGTGACGTCACCTTGACAAATAAAGCACACATGACGCGACCTTGACAAACCAAGCATGCATGACATCACCTTGACAAATCAAACACACATGACGCGACCTTGACAAACCAAGCACGCATGACACGACCTTGACAAACCAAGCACGCATGACGCAACCTTGACAAACCAAGCACGCATGACGTCACCTTGACAAATCAAGCACACATGACGCGACCTTGACAAACCAAGCACTCATGATAAGACCTTGACAAACCAAGCATGCATGATGCGACCTTGACAAACCAAGCACGCATGACGCGACCTTGGGACACCAAGCACGCACGACGTCTTTGGCAAACCAAGCACGTGTGACGCATCTTTGTCAAACGAAGCACACGTGGTCAACTTGACAAACAAAGCACGCATGATGCAACCTTCACAAACCAAGCACACATGACACGACCTTGACAAACCAACCACGCATGACGCGACCTTGACAAACCAAACAGGCATGACGTGACCTTGACAAACCCAGCACACATGACACGACCTTGACAAACCAAGCACGCATGACGTCACCTTGACAAACAAAGCACACATGATGCAACCTTCACAAACCAAGCACGCATGGCGCGACCTTGACAAACCAAGCACGCATGACGCGACCTTGACAAACCTAGCACGCACGACATCTTTGACAAACCAAGCACGTGTGACGCATCTTTGACAAACCAAGCACGTGTGACGCATCTTTGACAAACCAAGCACGTGTGACGCATCTTTGACAAACCAAGCATGCATGACGTCACCTTGACAAACAAAGCACACATGATGCAACCTTCACAAACCAAGCACGCATGACTCGACCTTGATAAACCAAGCATGCATGACGTGACCTTGACAAACCAAGCACGCATGACGTGACCTTGACAAACCAAGCACGCGTGATGCGCCTTTGACAAACCAAGCACGCATGACGCGACCTTGACAAACCAAGCACACATGACGCCACCTTGACAAATCAAGCACGCATGATGCGACCTTGAAAAACCAAGCACGCATGACGTGACCTTGACAAACCAAAGACGCACGACGTGACCTTGACAAACCAAGCACGCACGACACGACCTTGACAAAACAATCATGCATGAGGTGACCTTGCCAAACCAAGCACGCATGACGTAACCTTGACAAACCAATCACGCATGACGCGACCTTGACAAACCCAGCACACATTACGCAACCTTGACAAACCAACCACGCTTTACGCATCCTTGACAAACCAACCACGCATGACGCGACCTTGACAAACCAAACATGCATGACGTCACCTTGACAAACAAAGCACACATGATGCAACCTTCACAAACCAAGCATGCATGACGCGACCTTGACAAACCACGCACGCATGACGCGACCTTGACAAACCAAGCACGCGTGACACATATTTGACAAACCAAGCACGTGTGACCCATCTTTGACAAACCAAGCAAGCTTGACGCATCTTTGACAAATAAAGCACGCATGACGCATCTTTGACAAACCACCAAGCACGCATGACTCAACCTTCAGAAACCACCAAGCACTCATGACGCGACCTTGACAAACCAAGCACGCATGACGCGTTCTTGACAAACCAAGCACCCATGACGTGACCTTAATAAACCAAGCACGCATGATGCGACCTTGACAAATCCAGCATGCATGACGTGACCTTGACAAACCAAGTATGCATGACGCGACCTTGACAAACCAAGCACACATGACGCGACCTTGACAAACCAAGCACGCATGACGCGACCTTGACAAACCAAGCACGCATGACGTTAAGTTGACAAACCAAGCACGCATGACACGACCTTGACAAACCAAGAACACATGACGCCACCTTGACAAATCAAGCACACATGACACGAACTTAACAAACCAAGCATGCATGCCGCGACCTTGACAAACCAAGCACGCATGACACGACCTTGACAAACCAAGCACACATGACGCGACCTTGACAAACCAAGCACGCATGATGCGACCTTGACAAACCAAGCACACATGGGTGAGAACCCCGTGAGTGATCTGAGAAGGGAATGAAGAGAGGAGGAGTAAGCAGCGACCGGAAAGGCGAGAGCGAGCGAGAGCGAGAGCGAGAGCGAGAGAGAGAGAGAGAGAGAGAGAGAGAGAGAGAGAGAGAGAGAGAGAGAGAGAGAGAGAGAGAGAGAGAGAGAAACAAAAGGTGGGAACGAAGGCAAGACGTGCATCAAGTTTTTGCGACGAGTAACTCGGCCTATGAGGGCTCGTGGAGGAGTTCAGTGATCCCCCTGAGGGCTGCCGGTTGGAGGCACCATCTGTGTGGAAGAGACAGGTGTGGAAGAGAGCCGATCGGTGCACGGTGCATGTGGCGTCGTGTAGCAAACAAAGACAGAGGGAGCAGAAGCGTGTGCTCCTCGGCGAGTATCGTCTTGGCTAACCTGAGGCAACGTGCTGTTTCCTGGTGTTGAAAAAAATTCGCTGATCCATCGGTTCGTGAAGTATGAGGACACATCCCGAGAGAGGAGAGAGGAGAGGGGAGAGAGAGGAGAGAGGAGAGAGAGGAGAGAGGAGAGAGTAGAGAGAGGATAGAGAGGATAGAGAGAGAGGTGGTGAGGCACTATCTTTGGGACTGCAGCTGAGACGAGGCCGCTGGAAGTAATCTCAAACAGGCCTGAATCCCCGCACTCTTTTTCTTTATAAATATTATTTTGGTATTTTGCTTCCACCCCGCCCCCCCCCCCCCACCCTCTTTGGGATTAGATAGGGATATTCAGTGGGGCGTTTGATTGTCTTGTCCCCATTGTCTTGACGCTTGTCTGTATCTATTTCATTACTTATTCTTTACCCCCACATGTCCGTGCAATTTTCCTATGGGCTTTGTATTGCTTGGTTGTATATCCTGTGTTTTGGTTTAATCCTGAGTAAAGGATTTGCATTCATTCCACTCTTTTGAATTTGCATGGTATTACTGGATTGGCATACATTTGCATACTGTGTGTAGGTGAGTGGGGGTGTAAAGTCGTGTCAACATTCGGATGATAACTCCGCTCGGTCACATCCGGCTGATTAAACGGCGCGACCCGCACACGGGGAACGTATTAACCTCCCGGGTAAGTAGATTAGGACCTCCGGAGCACCGGGCCGTACCCCGAGCCCTCTACCCAAGGGCCAGGTTGTAACACGCCACAAACCCTAACTACACCACTGGGAGAGGGAGATGTACAGTGGCTGGTTGTACGTATTATGTTTATGTAGAGATATGACGTATGTTTTTCTGCACCATTACCACATCGTGTCGTTGCGCACCTGCTTGAGGCGCCTGCCAAGAAAGACCAAACGCCACATTCTCCTTTAAGGATTTACAGTAGTCGTGGCTTTGTGGAGCCTCGACCCACACTAGAGAACCTTCATGCACACAGCATATGATCTACTCGGAGGGTTTGTATCCGGTTCATGGTCGATGTGGTCTATGCATGACCATTCGGCTGGTGAGGAGTCGAGAAATCCTAATAACACAGGGATTGATGTTCACCCTCACCAACGTGCTGCTAACGTGGTCACTAATAGATCATTGTAACCCTTAAAATGGCGACTTAACAATACCAACAGTCACACACCAGGCAATGGACACACACATGTAGAGGGACGAGTTAAATAAAGGTCTTCAAGACCTGCACAAAATGCAAGTGTTGGGAGAATACAAATAAATAATGGACGAGGCACTTTAAAAGGCTGTATTTTATTTTATTTATATTAAAAAAAAACCCATAAATTCAGCTTTACACTGGTTGGGCATGGGTTATGCAGGGTTTGGGTCAAAGGGCACTGATAAGGGCAACAAAAATAAAATAATTAACAATCGAACCCACACCACGTGACCTCTGCTGGAGGAGTTGGGTGGGACATAAAGCATTAGGCCTCATGGATGGACATTCGTAAAGAACTCAACGTCACGTGGGAATACTCATGGCTCTGACGCACCGAGTTCATCCTGATGAAGTTCGTTGACCATGAAAACGCCCATTTTTTTTTTTAACTTGAAGTGCTGAGGCTCGAATGTTAAAAAGATGGATTTACGGTACTAAGCCAATGTTTGCGATCATTACAAAAGCTTAAATCAACAACCGGATTCCTGCAGCAGTTTGAACCTCAAGCCAAAGCTATTATAAGCTTCAGGAAGTCAGGCCCAGCAAAGTTCCAAAGTTCCACGACGCCTGGGAAGAAGTAGTTATAGGACACGGACAACCACAGGACGGCAGGTAGAGATGCCCTTTCCATTTTTTAGGAACCAGCCAAATATACAAACTAAATTAGTAACAAATAGTAATAACAGTAAACACTGCAAACAATAATAAGCACAATTGGCCATTAATCCAGAAACCTGCATTGGCAATATCAAACCACCGACGTGCCCACAATACCGATAGGGAACCCTAAACCAGCCAAGAGGCATCCGTCCGGTGGCACAGCACAGGGGGCACCGGGAGGGCCGCTCGCTCCAATGGAGCCCGACTCGGCGAGCCTCACCTACGGACCCAGCCCGAGTTCGCTCGTTCCTTTCCGTTGCACCTCCATTTGGACGAAGCATCTTGCATAGAACTTTGCGTTGGCTTTTCAATTAAACATGACGTCATGGCACAAACACTGGGAACAATCGAAGAAATTCAAGTTTTAAATGCAGCATTTCTCTGATAATGACCTCAAGTTATCCACGTCACGGACGCGCAAGCCGGGCAGACTCCACAAGGCCCACCATGTCGGTTCAGGGCCACCTGGGAGAGTTCCCGGCGGTGCAAACCCGGCGTGCTTATTGGCTCCCTGAGCACCTAATGATCACCTAGTGATTTCCGGTGTAGGACATCATAACAGTTACTCAGTAGATCACACTTCCCTTAAACATAATTACCGCAACACGAGCAATCCTATAGGTCAGCTCACCAAGCACAGGTGCAGACCGGTTATAACACGGGAATTCCAGGAAAACCCATATGGAATGCGGAAAACGAGGGACAAGACAAGAACCAGTAAGTGTGGAAGTGAATTAAACGATTAATCATGAGAAGCTTGGGTTTTCCATCTCGAGGGAACAAATCCATCAAAAGTACATGGTGGGAGTACAACCATGTTTGGGAAAGAATTCAAAATGAAAGCGGCCTTGGTGTTCGTGTGCATCACATTCACCTTTTGAACCACTAACCATACGATCCTGGCATAAAAATAAAATGGAGACTCACTAAGTTGGTAAAGAAAGCGAAGAAAGAAAAGATTTAAAATGGAACTTTGAATACCTTGAATGTAAATATAAAAATGGCGAATATGGCGAATGGTGACCATGGACCCGAGGGCGAGCGATGGCCACGACGTCTGCCCTCCGAGGCCAAATCCCAGACTAGGCAAGCAAAAAAGGATTTCCTGAAGAGGCCATGGGAAAATGGAGGGTGGAGCGGAAGCTACAGTTTTGTGTCAAAATCAAAACCGTCATGAAAGAGGCGAGAGAGCGACCCGGGCCTCCAACGCCGAGGAGCCGCCACACGTGTGGTGAACGGAGACCGTTTCACGTTTACGCTCGTGTGGAGGCCACGTGCAATGGGAGCGGGCGGCGACCGCTTCGTCAGGGTCCACGACGGTCGGGATCCGTCCGAGCGACGAGCGACCGGCACCTCGGGCCCGAGGGCGGCCGGCGTATTCCAGGCATGGGGTGCCGACGTACCGGCGCGTGGTCTCGAGGACCGCCAGGGTCGCGACCCTCACGTCCGGTTCCATCGACCCCACGTGATGCCACCCTTCGATTTTGCCGGACACCCTCGGGCTACGTCAGGACTCCTCGGCGGTCGACCGTTGAACCGCGGCCTCCTGTTCTGGTTCGGGGCTCGGGCTCGACATCGGCGAGACGTACGGAGACCTGTTGGAAGAGGAGAGAGATGAAGACATTTTAGAATTAAAATATTTTAAAAATTCAAATTATCAAATATAAACAGAATACAGGTTAAGAAGATTTATAAACATCCTGAATGGCACATTCATTCACAGTTAACATCAAAATATTGAACATTCCTTTATTCATTCATTTTTACTCCATTATTCTTCATTCATACATTCCAACAAAACTCCTTATTTTGTACATTTTGTAACACCTGTAGAGTCCACCTGTTGCACCACAAGGTACCATGACAAACCAAGCGCTTTAGTTGTTTGTTTTTATTGCTAAGGTTTTTTTGTTTTTTTTTATTGTAAAAAATTATAAATCGCCGTTTCTAACGTTTTATAAACCCAAATGTGAATGCGTTCTCCATTCAGAGAACGATTTGCACTCTAAAGGAGCAGATCATTGTTCATTGTAGAGCAGCGATTCGTTGTTTCATGACAGGTACCGAAACAGTCTTCTTAGAAAGACGTAATTCAAGCTCTGAATCAAAAGAACACCAGAGACTTCATCGAATTCCTTACTCCACGCACTCGAGAATCAAAAACATGGGCGGGCTCTGCGAGCGGCAAATTTGATTGGTTGCAATGACATAAAATGCAGTCATATTTTGTACAAGTACCGTTGAATCTAAGCTTGTTGAAAGAACCAAAAGGCAATTTGTGTTCTACAGTGTTCAAGTTTATAATTAAACAGAAATAATATAAAGATTTTATAGGTTGTAGGAAAAAAATTCGGAAGGGGAGACAGAGACGGGAGTGGGAGGGAGACAGACAGACAGACAGACAAGAGGAGAAGGGAGGGAGGAAGGCAGACAGACAGGAGGGAGGGAGACAGACAGACAGGAGGGAGGGAGGCAGACAGACAGGAGGGAGGGAGACAGATAGACAGGAGGGAGGGAGACAGATAGACAGGAGGGAGGGAGACAGACAGACAGGAGTGAGGGAGACAGACAGACAGGAGGAAGGGAGACAGACAGGAGGGAGGGAGACAGACAGACAGGGCTGAGGGAGACAGACAGACAGGGGTGAGGGAGACAGACAGACAGGGGTGAGGGAGACAGACAGACAGGGGTGAGGGAGACAGACAGGAGGGAGGGAGACAGACAGGAGGGAGGGAGACAGACAGACAGGAGTGAGGGAGACAGACAGACAGGAGTGAGGGAGACAGACAGACAGGGGTGAGGGAGACAGACAGACAAGGGTGAGGGAGACAGACAGACAGGAGTGAGGGAGACAGACAGACAGGAGTGAGGGAGACAGACAGACAGGAGTGAGGGAGACAGACAGACAGGAGTGAGGGAGACAGACAGACAGGAGGGAGGGAGGCAGACAGACAGGAGGGAGGGAGACAGATAGACAGGAGGGAGGGAGACAGATAGACAGGAGGGAGGGAGACAGACAGACAGGAGTGAGGGAGACAGACAGACAGGAGGGAGGGAGACAGACAGACAGGGCTGAGGGAGACAGACAGACAGGGGTGAGGGAGACAGACAGACAGGGGTGAGGGAGACAGACAGACAGGAGGAAGGGAGACAGACAGGAGGGAGGGAGACAGACAGACAGGAGTGAGGGAGACAGACAGACAGGGGTGAGGGAGACAGACAGACAGGGGTGAGGGAGACAGACAGACAGGGGTGAGGGAGACAGACAGACAAGGGTGAGGGAGACAGACAGACAGGAGTGAGGGAGACAGACAGACAGGAGTGAGGGAGACAGACAGACAGGAGTGAGGGAGACAGACAGACAGGAGTGAGGGAGACAGACAGACAGACAGGAGTGAGGGAGACAGACAGACAGGAGTGAGGGAGACAGACAGACAGGAGTGAGGGAGACAGACAGACAGGAGTGAGGGAGACAGACAGACAGGAGTGAGGGAGACAGACAGACAGGAGTGAGGGAGACAGACAGACAGGAGTGAGGGAGACAGACAGACAGGAGTGAGGGAGACAGACAGACCCAAGACTGACCGTGCAGTAGAATGGCTCATGAGGCTAGTGCAGGACTCCATCTGCACATCCAGGCCACGCTTCATACTGCACATCTCCATGTACTCATGCAGATGTCTCGTCATGTCATTCTTGGCATTCTGCAGTTCAAGCTGCACAAACACACAGACACAATCTCTTAAAACTCCTCAACTCCAATCCATCAATCACGATCTAACACTTCAGCCTCGTCGGCGTTCGTTTCCACGACTAGACAAGTGTGTACTGTTCTGGCTTGGTCGATCGGCATCAACCTTCAGGTTAGTTTTTTGTGTATATAGTCAAACCTCGAACACAAAACAGATCAGGACGCAGCACACCAGCAGACGGAGAAGGGGGAAATCGCAACAGCAGGGTGGAGGGAGAAAATAGACGGTGACGGACAAACAAGGGATGCAGGTAACGATGAGGGGTAGTGGAGAATGCAAAGGGTGGACAAGGTCGGTACAGAAGCAAAATTTTGAGGGGTTGGAGGAAGGAAGGGAGGGGTGCGGGATGGTTTAACAGGTGTAGAAAAAATCGTGGTTTTGGATTGGGGATGATTTGAGATGGTGGTGAACAGCTGTCTTGAAGACCTCTAGGGAAGAATGAGATTGAAGATGTGGAAGCTGGTTTCACCGTTGGGAAAAAGAGGAACAAATGAGTGAAGGTGAGCAGTGGTTCTGGATTGAGGCAGCTTTACTAGGCGGGGGTTGCTGGTGGACCGCGTGCATCCTGCAGATACTTGAGGGGGACAAAGCATGGAAAGGGAAGAGGGTGCAAGACCAGAAAGGAGGCGGAAGAAGACAGAGACTACCGACCTGTTGGTGGTGGCAAAGTGATGGGCCCAAAGACCCGGCTTCATCACGAGATTACAATGATCTTGAAGGCCTTGGTTCCCACGGTGTCAAGCTGAGCAAGATGCGAGGCAGGGGAACCAGCCCAGAGGGGGGAGCAGTACTCCATCTACCTGTGGATGGTGTTGTTGCCGTTTTGTATGCAGCTTATCACTGCTGGTTGCATCAGTTTCTTGAAGTGCATTTGTGCCACTGATGCAGTGCCCCCGTTACCAGCAAGTTGGTCATAATTTTGCCGACCACGGAAGGACGATAAGCCGAGTCAACCCACCTGGTGTTAATTCAACGGCACGACAGGGGCTCGATCTCAAGACCCTCAGAACTTAAACAAGCCTCCTTTACCGTTAAGCCGACACCAAGCAAGCTGTGGATGAAGGCCTTGTAGGTGGATAGGAGCTCACGTGTGCCAAGGAAGGACTTTGAATGACTGAGGGTGCCCATCCGGCATCTGGCTTTGGAGGCCAACTTGGAAATGTGGTTTTCAAAGGAAAGATCATGGCAGATAGTGAGATCCAAGAGTTTGAATGACTGAACTTCTTAGAGGGTTGTTGAGAAAGTAGAGAGGAGGGTTTGCGGAACGGTCCTTTCAGAGAGAAAGAGAGAGTGAGTGTGTGGGATTTATCAGGATTGAAAGACATATTCCAAGTGTTTGACCAGTTTGCGATTATGTTAAGGTCTAAGGAGAGGGAAGAGGCTGCGGCCTGTCTGTCAGAAGGATGAGGGATGACACGGCAGTGTGTGAAGTCATCAGGAAAGAGTTGAAGAGGATTTTCCAGAGAGACAGAAATATCATTGATGAAGATCAGGAATAGAATGGGGCCGAGAACACTGCCTTGGGACACTCCAGCCTTGACATGGAGAGAAGACAAGGTTCCGTTGAGAGCCACACATTGTCGATGAGAGTCGATGAAGTCATTAAGCCATGTGTGTAGTTGGGTTGAGATTCCATAGGCAGACAGTTTGGAGAGCAAGGCGGGTTTCTAGATGTTTACATCAATTTTTGTGGATGCTTCTGTAGATACACCGAGCCAATGCCTCCAAAAGGCCATTTTTGCCTTTGGTGAAGCCATGAGATGACCGTGATGCAATTGGAACCTCAGCAGCACATCTCCCAAGTCATGACCGAATCGTCTACTTTCAAATCGAGGATCACTGCAAAAACATAATAAATATACAATCCAAGGCCTCCCTCGACTTTCCCTCGACTCCCTTTACTCTTTATTCCTCTCCACCCACCCCATCCCATCCCTCCTCCCCCTATTCTCAAGCCTCGTCCTCATCCCGACTCCTAAAGGTACATAAAACATAGACGGCCCCAATTCAATATCACAAAACGTGTTGGTAATATGACGTCACACTGACCAAACACCCTGAGCCTACTGTTTGGAAATGAGACAAAGCAGCATGTGTTGGAGGAGGGAATGTTTGCTTTGGCATTTTTACACTTCACCGGAAGCCTTAACACCCTCGGAATGCACACAAATCAGTATTTCGACCGAGACGTGGAGTGGAATTCCTGCAAACAGTCAAAAGGAATTCTCCTTCCCTGCCAAGGAATCGCCAAAGAGCATGTGCGGAATGGATCAAAGGCGGTCATTTTGGGATATTTACCAAATCCAAGCAGGGAGGTAGTGAATAAAATTAAATAATTTCCTACTTACAGTGCCTTATGAAGCCCTTACTATGCAGGTACCGATGCTCATTAAAGAAGGATCGACAGTTAATGGGGCGAAAGAGAAACGAGGACGACAATGCATGGATGGTCTACAGGTCAAAGGGAAGATAGGGGGACGGTCTCAATGGGTGTAAAAAGGCTCAAGGGTATAAATGGCAGAGACCTTAAGGTGTCAGATGGGTGCAAGCATGGAATCCCGATGGGAAGACAGTTCCGTGGGTAAAAGGTGGATGAATGAATCGAGATAGATGTCAAGTTTACACACGGGGAGGGTAACAAGGTAAGGGTTTCTGATAGAACTCATGCAAACCACAGGGGGTAGGAGCATGGCAGAGAGGAGGAAGGATGGGGGTGGGCAAAGCAAAACCATAAAAAAGAGACTAAAAGAAAGCTAGGCCTCCAAGTGGCACGTACAAACGTGCATCTCGCTAATCAGGCCATCGTACCTCAATCTCGCTGATCGTTTCCTGGTATTCTTTCTCTCGACGCTGGAACGTGGTCTCCGTTTCCAGTATCACGTTCTCCACAGAATCCGTCTGGAGCGGTAAAACGAGAGGTAGGGCAAGCGCAAACAAATTTGATTGGTGGGCTCAGGAAGTAGGGGTTCTCAATAGAAAAACAATAAGGACTATTTATTGCGTCAAAATAATAGAAAAACAAGTAATTGGACACACGAAGGTAGAACATGATGACATACCCAGCCCTCATCTTTCATGGGTGTGCAGAGGTTCTCATTGGTAAGCATCTGGAGAGAGAAAGAGGAACATAGGCACAGAGTGAGTGGGTGGGTGAGTTTGGCAATGAGTGAGAAAAGTAAAAGCAGACAGAAATGCAAGGCCCGACAAAGCAAAGGTAAATGTAGTGATCGGAGTTCAGATGATGGGAGGAATGGCCGGGGAGGTTTAAATGCGATGGTTCCAAGAGGTGAGGGGGTAAGGCCTGTAATGGAGGAAGATTGAGATGTTCGGAGAAACGATGGGGGGTGAGGGGTGGGAGGGAGAAGGAGGAAGACAATAACATCATACGTTTGATGTTGGAAGATCATCCCACAGAAGAAGTGTGTTGTCCATCTCCTCCCATGTCAGGCTGTCTGAATCAGAGTCGAAGTCCGCAACTTCACGGCTGCAAAACAGTAACAATGTCACCCATAAACAGACACCAGACATGAGAACTCAAGGTCATTGCAAATGACCCATAAACACCAAAATGAAGGTCAAGCAATCAGTTTAATTGATGACAAATGAACTCAACCAGGTGTTGAGATGCGTGCTGCAGACAGAGGGCATCCTTTGCTCACTTTGAATAAGGCCTCAAGCCTTAAACGGCGCTTCACCTCTCACTTCCTACGGCGGCTAGCACACCTCTCTCAACGCGCAGTCGAATGAACGAGACTAGACTTGAGAGAGACTAGTTTACTCTTGTGAGTTTCATGGATTCCAAAAACAAGAGGCG
Organism: Myxine glutinosa; assembly: GCF_964187855.1. Classification (NCBI taxonomy): domain Eukaryota; kingdom Metazoa; phylum Chordata; class Myxini; order Myxiniformes; family Myxinidae; genus Myxine; species Myxine glutinosa. The sequence goes on from NC_136262.1 coordinate 119,387,041, forward strand.
GAAGAACACATCCCCTCACCACGCCATCTTGGTCTTTGCTCAGCATCCACCTGGTGAACTTACGCTCTTTTATTTTCCTCTAAACTTCACCTATGACTGCTGATACCAAGGACAATGGAGCCCGCTACCAGGAAGCAAAGGAAATTGGTGTCCATGGAGACCAAGAAGGACATTGTGAGACATAATGAGGGTGCAGAGAGGGCAGTGGTCATTTCCAGATCTCTCTACCTGCCACCAACGACCGTACATACGGACCGTCTTTAAGAGCGCCAACGAGTTCACGGAAAGCATCAATAATGTGACCCGGTTAACGGCTAAAAGGGCCAGCTATCCCAGCGACAGCGTGATGAAGACGGAGCGGATGTCCTTTACATGAATCGAGGATCAGAACAAGTGAAAGCGGCCCCGGAGCATCATGGTGATCCTCTACGATGACTCGGTGCCGATGGAAGGGGAGGATTATTAAAGCAAAGGTATATTGAATGTAAATGTACAAAACAGATGCTTTTTGGCCTCGATAAATGTTTTTAGTGCAAAACAAATTTCGGCTTGGGACAAATTAAATGGTATTTAGATCAATTGGAATGGGAAAAATCGTTTCCAACAACATCACACTTTTTAGGGACACATTGACGACGTAGGAGACCTCCTTGCCGCTCCACCAACCAGTCGGCCTTTCCTCAAGTCAGAAGATACTTGTGATAGTAATCACAAGTATAACATCAATATAATATGATAATAATGTGATAGATGGAAGGTAATTTCCTTTCACAAAGCTCAGAACAAGTGTGTGTCTACCCTCAGGAAAGCCAGGAAACAATATCTCTCCACTCTCAAGACTGAACACTCAAACCTGTCTCTCTCTTCCAAATCCTGGTGGCGTCTGGTCAAATCTGTTTCTGGTGTTTGTTCCCCCTCCATCCCCTCCCTTACCTCAAATGGCTACACAGCTGACTACGCACGTGACAAAGCTGAATGCCTCAACTCAGTGTTTGTCTCTTATGTCATCAATATGTCCTTAGAAAACCATATTTCCAATCTGGCCTCCACAGCCAGTCGCCGAATGGGCATCCTCCGTCATGCGAAGTCCTTCCTTGGCACACCTGAGCTCCTCACCACATACAAGGCTTTCATCGCAGCTCAATGGAATACTGCTCTCCCCTCTGAGCCGGTGCTCCTGCCTCACACCTAGCTCGTCTTCACGCTGTTGAAACCAAAGCTTTCAGAATCATTGGAATCTCCCATGATAAAGCTAACCCCGAGGGCCTTTCACTTACTCACCACAGGCAGGTTGGTGGTCTTCGTCTTCTACCGACTCCTCTCCGGCCTTGCTCCCCCAGCTCTGTCTGTGCTCTGTCCCCCAAATATTCCGACAGGTCGCACAAGATCTGCCAGCAACCCTCTTATGGTTAAACTGCCAAAATCAAGACTCTCTGCTCACCTTCACTCCTTCATTCCTCTTTTCTCCCACTTCTGGAACAAACTCCCTCACTCCCTTCAATCCCACTCCACCCTCCAGGTCTTTAAAACAGCTGTTCACCACCATCTCTTATCTTCCCCCATCCAAAACCTTGATCTTTTCTACCCCCATTAAATTCACCCCAGATCCACTTTTTTGAAATACCGACTTCTTTCCTGGAAGTCCTAGCTGTGTGCATGTGTTTTATACCTCCCCCCCCCTTCCCATGCCTCCTCCCCCCAAGCCCTCTCCCTCCCACAGATCTCCCGATATCCCCGTTCTCAAATGATGTACTTGTATGCTTCCCTCTCCCCATATTTTCTTCCGCTCCCTTTATCTTATGTTTTATGTGTCCGTTTATGTTTTTTGTGATTAATGTGACACGAGCCTCGATCTTGTATACAAAAAAACAACAAAAAAAGGGAAGCGAGCGTCTTGTGCCAACACCTTAGCGTCAATAAATATCCAAATGACGCATTCGACCTTTAAACCAGGTATAGCCTTCTAACCACAGCACTGCCTACAGGTAAAGCGTTCAGCCCCAGGAGCAGTTTGGCTTCAGTGCTGTTTGTTTTGACGACGACATTTTAACAAACTCAACAAATGTGGGTACCACGAACCGGCCTGGCACGCAAGACCCCGAGGAGAGAAGCTGCTGCGCCCTCATTAATCTTCCTCAGAACATCTCAGCATTTGCAACACCTTTTTGGAATGGAGCTGGTGGTGCGGTGGGTGGTCCATTGTAGAAACGCGCTAATTCTTTTTAATTTCCCGATGGACAAATTATCTGTTTAAGTTTTACGTACCAGTAAATTCCTCTTTATTAAAGGGGAAATAAGAGGGTGTGTTTCGACTTCCAGATGACAAGATGAGAGAAGAAATAACCAAAAATTACCTTTAAAATGTCAAACCTGTAATCAAGGAATGTACCTGCATACGAATGCAGACTTCACCTCGGAAAATTAAACTTTAAAATAAGATTAAAATGACATAATAGTGAAATAGTCAGTTTGCCAATTTCCTGTCTGGCTGCATGCCTCCACACCCCTGATGATGTAATCATCGTCACACAGAACCTCCTCTACTGGAATAATCGCTGGAACAAGGCAAACACCGTGGGACAAAACCTCTTATTCTGGAATAAAGTAAACACCGTGGGACAAAACCTCTTATTCTGGAATAAGGTAAACACCACGGGACAAAACCTCTTATTCTGGAATAAGGTAAACACGGTGGGACAAAACCTCTTATTCTGGAATAAGGTAAACACGGTGGGACAAAACCTCTTATTCTGGAATAAGGTAAACACCGCGGGACAAAACCTCTTATTCTGGAATAAGGTAAACACGGTGGGACAAAACCTCTTATTCTGGAATAAGGTAAACACGGTGGGACAAAACCTCTTATTCTGGAATAAGGTAAACACGGTGGGACAAAACCTCTTATTCTGGAATAAGGTAAACACCACGGGACAAAACCTCTTATTCTGGAATAAAGTAAACACCGTGGGACAAAACCTCTTATTCTGGAATAAAGTAAACACTGTGGGACAAAACCTCTTATTCTGGAATAAGGTAAACACCACGGGACAAAACCTCTTATTCTGGAATAAAGTAAACACCGTGGGACAAAACCTCTTATTCTGGAATAAAGTAAACACTGTGGGACAAAACCTCTTATTCTGGAATAAGGTAAACACGGTGGGACAAAAACTTCTTATTCTAGAACAAGGTAAACACCATGGGACAAAACCTCAGATTCTGGAACAAGGTAAACACCAAGGGATAAAGGCTCGTCTCCTGGAACAAGGTAAACACCACGGACCAAAACTTCATCGCCAGGAACAAACTCCAACAGGGCAAACACCGTAGCTCAAGACACACCACAAAATAATCAGGACTAGAAGGACCGGATACACCAAATGAGGAAAACATAAAATTACTGTCTCAATTTGATACAAGCCGATGGGTGTCCTTTGACCTCATCCTGATAACAAAGGATCCTCTAAAGAGCTGCTTTTACCATAGAGAGGCTCGGACGGGAATGAGAACACCCACAAAACCATTATTGTTCATTGACCAATAAACCAGAGAGAGATCAACGTGGATCATGATGGGTGGAGCGAGTCGGTACACAAGTACAGGTAAAAATAAAGGCAGGTGCAAACTTCAAAAGAAAATGCTTAAAATACCTTTGTCTAAATTTAATTTTTAACAAGACGAAAGTTAACAAATGCCACATCATATAAACAACCTGTCACTGACAAGTGAAAAGGTAGAGAGAGGACACCAAATCGAAGGATTTCTCTGTTCGTGACGATGACAACAGCAAATAAAAAGGATGAGTTAATGCGGTTATTTAATGACTATTTGTGGGATAGAGAAACACAAGAATGGCAAGTTTTATTTAGTTCATGGACAACAGCACTCGTAGACAGGTTCCACCACACCGCTGGGATACTTGGGGAACCCCCCACCCCCCCCCCCCCTCCCCTCCTTAGCCCCGCCACCCATAACCCCCAACATCAAGGCAGGATATTCAAACTCAGGCCTACCCTCAATTTTGAAAACGGATGTGTTCGAATCTGAGCACAAGCTGTATCCCTCCCACACATTAACCTCATACCCCTCCTCTCACCCCCTCACGCAACAGGAGTAGGGGTACGAGAACACGAGGAAAACGACAATGTGCGAACACCAAGGTGCTCAAGATTGTGAACGAATGATGATGTAGCATGTGAAGGAATGTGGACTTCATCAGGTAAAGTGAAGCAGGATTAAAGCAAACTGACTACAGGAGGCTTGTTTAACCGTCGTCACCCATAGTCACCATGTCACCCATCGTCACCATGTCACCCATCGTCACCATGTCACCCATCGTCACCATGTCACCCATCGTCACCATTTCACCCATCGTCACCATTTCACCCATCGTCACCATTTCACCCATCGTCACCATTTCACCCATCGTCACCATTTCACCCATCGTCACCATTTCACCCATCGTCACCATGTCACCATGTCACCCATCGTCAACATTTCACCCATCGTCACCATTTCACCCATCGTCACCATTTCACCCATCGTCACCATTTCACCCATCGTCACCATGTCACCCATCGTCACCATGTCACCATGTCACCCATCGTCACCATGTCACCCATCGTCACCATGTCACCCATCGTCACCATGTCACCCATCGTCACCATTTCACCCATCGTCACCATGTCACCCATCGTCACCATGTCACCCATCGTCACCATGTCACCCAACGTCACCATTTCACCCATCGTCACCATTTCACCCATCGTCACCATTTCACCCATCGTCACCATGTCACCCATCGTCACCATGTCACCCATCGTCACCATGTCACCCAGTCACCCAACGTCACCACGTCACCCATCGTCACCACTTCACCCATCGTCACCACTTCACCCATCGTCACCACTTCACCCATCGTCACCATTTCACCCATCGTCACCATTTCACCCATCGTCACCATTTCACCCATCGTCACCATGTCACCCATCGTCACCATGTCACCCATCGTCACCATTTCACCCATCGTCACCATTTCACCCATCGTCAGCATTTCACCCATCGTCAGCATTTCACCCATCGTCACCATGTCACCCATCGTCACCATTTCACCCATCGTCACCATTTCACCCATCGTCAGCATTTCACCCATCGTCACCATTTCACCCATCGTCACCATTTCACCCATCGTCACCATTTCACCCATCGTCACCATTTCACCCATCGTCACCATTTCACCCATCGTCACCATTTCACCCATCGTCACCATTTCACCCATCGTCACCATTTCACCCATCGTCACCATTTCACCCATCGTCACCATTTCACCCATCGTCACCATGTCACCCATCGTCACCATGTCACCCATCGTCACCATTTCACCCATCGTCACCATGTCACCCATCGTCACCATGTCACCCATCGTCACCATGTCACCCATCGTCACCATGTCACCCATCGTCACCACGTCACCCAACGTCACCACGTCACCCAACGTCACCACGTCACCCATCGTCACCACTTCACCCATCGTCACCATTTCACCCATCGTCACCATTTCACCCATCGTCACCATTTCACCCATCGTCACCATTTCACCCATCGTCACCATTTCACCCATCGTCACCATTTCACCCATCGTCACCATGTCACCCATCGTCACCATGTCACCCATCGTCACCATTTCACCCATCGTCAGCATTTCACCCATCGTCAGCATTTCACCCATCGTCACCATTTCACCCATCGTCACCATGTCACCCATCGTCACCATGTCACCCATCGTCAGCATTTCACCCATCGTCACCATTTCACCCATCGTCAGCATTTCACCCATCGTCACCATTTCACCCATCGTCACCATTTCACCCATCGTCAGCATTTCACCCATCGTCAGCATTTCACCCATCGTCACCATTTCACCCATCGTCAGCATTTCACCCATCGTCAGCATTTCACCCATCGTCACCATTTCACCCATCGTCACCATTTCACCCATCGTCACCATTTCACCCATCGTCACCATTTCACCCATCGTCACCATTTCACCCATCGTCACCATTTCACCCATCGTCACCATTTCACCCATCGTCACCATTTCACCCATCGTCACCATTTCACCCATCGTCACCATTTCACCCATCGTCACCATGTCACCCATCGTCACCATTTCACCCATCATCAGCATATAGTCTCACACGAGCTACAAAAGCACCAACTCAACTTGCGTTCCATATTTTCCATTTGTTAACAAAACCAAAAGCATCATCGATGCTCGTCTCGTCCAAATGCCCAACCGTCGTGTGCCAGTGTGCCATCCATTCACACTGCAAAACATTCCATTCCCAGAAAAGCTTAGTTGTAAATGGGTTATAACCATTTGAATGGAACTCTATGCGGTGCGGACGCGGTATCAGCGAACGAGGTCCGAATGGTTATTTGGATCAAATTTAAACCTCTAATCATAAATTTGTATTTACCAATGATACCTGACCCATCATCGCTGTGCACACAATATTCTTCATAAGGTCTTCAAGACTTCCTCGGATCCGTTTGGTTGAGCCGTTCCGTGTCACGGACATCGCTCCACAAGATCAAACTCCCTTTTAATTTTCACTCCATTCTAGGCGGCAATGGAAACGGATTATCAAGCAAACAACAGGCACACTCACATCTGGTGCCACATCTTCTTCACTTCGTCTGTAAGATTCCCAGACATCGCCTCTTCCTCAGACGTTTCCGAAATGCCGTCCACGTGTCGACCACCGACCGCCCCTCCCACCTTTCCAGCATGCAATTCCGCAACATCTTCTGCGTCACTGCTGTGGCGACCATCTCTTCGGGGTGACGTTAGCTGAAGGAGATAAAAACAAAATAAGAACTTGTGCATCGTTTGGAATTTCTTGATCAAGCTTCGAAAGCATCCATCCTCAGCTCCATGAGCCTCGGTATTCCAACCATCGTACCATGCTCAGAGTGCTGCTTTCCCCACAGTGTTGCGCGATGTCACAGAGCTTGGCCGTAAGCTCGATACGACGACAGATGTCCATGTCTACCCTCCGAGCTTTCTCTTGAATGCGCGAGTCCAGCTCGACCCATTGCTGAAAGGGACGAGCAAACAGGTTAAGGTGCTGTGGTGGGAATTGAGTTTGGCTGGACGCCAATTAACAGGGCCCTCACGGCCGCTCCATACATTTGATGGATAGGCCGGGGAGGGTGGTGTGTTTGGGTCACCACGCAATCAATATTCCTTCACAAACTAGCAATATATGTGGAATGGTCAAAATGTTATGGGAACGAAACACTCACAATAGGTATTATGTCATTATGCATGCTTGTACCAAGTTTGATTTAAATCCTTTCAGCTGTTCTCAAGTATCACATTTTTACCTGGCATGACCTCTGACCTATGCCCCCAAAATCTAATCGGTTCATCTTTTCATCATAATATATATTTATACCAAGTTTGGTCACAATCCCATCACTGGTTCACAAGTTAGCGCAGTAACAGAATTTTTACCCAACGGGACCTCTGACCTTTGCCTCTTGACCCCATTATCGAATAAATTCATCTTTACTTCATTGTACATACTTGTACCAAGTTTGACTTGGATCCCCTCAGCCGTATTTAAGTTATCGCAGCAACGAAAACCTACCACGGACGGACGGACAACCCAGAAACATGCTTCCGGTGACTTCATCGAAAAGCGAATGCGAATGGTTCGACGGATGTGCGGAGTATCGTTAAGAGAGAGGAAGACAAATGATGAATTGCGAAAGATGATGGGAATAGAGCCTGTGATTGATGCTGTGAAGAGGAACAGGTTGAGATGGTTTGGTCATGTGTTGAGGAAGGATGAAAGTGACTGGTTGAGAAGAGTGATGGAAATGAATGTAGAGTAGCAACGAAGGCTGGAAAGGGTGGAAATGCGAATGTTTCGGTGGATGTGCGGAGTATCGTTAAGAGAGAGGAAGACAAATGATGAATTGCGAAAGATGATGGGAATAGAGCCTGTGATTGATGCTGTGAAGAGGAACAGGTTGAGATGGTTTGGTCATGTGTTGAGGAAGGATGAAAGTGACTGGTTGAGAAGAGTGATGGAAATGAATGTAGAAGGAAGCAGAGGATGGGGAAGACCGAGAAAGACTTGGCTGAAGATGGTGGAAGAAGAAATGCGGGCAAGGGGGTTAACAAGGGGAGATGCAGAAAATAGGGCAAAATGGAGAAGATTGTCATGGGGACCGCAAGGCTAACCCCCGCTCTAGCAGGGAAAATGGCCTTTAAAATGCCTGTTCTTGTTGTTTGTTGTTGACTTCATCGAAAAACCTCTGTCTTGGACGAAGTCTTTTTGAATGCCCTTCGTATATAAACTTTCACCAACATCTATAGAAAACAAACATTTTCCTTCCCTCCTGGCCTTTCTTTGATGGACACCTTGATGATAAAGTGACATTTTAAGGCAATGATCATGATGGCTCGCACTATCAAGCCAGGTTGCAAAGAGGTAAACACGACCAAACCACATTACTGAGATTTCGTACATCACAGACAAATACTCGAGGGAGCGCTATGGGCGGAGGGACCACACAGACAGGCACGCAGAAGGACGGACGGGGCCAGAGACAAACGAGCACAAGTTTACGGGTAGATCATGGCGCTGAGGATTGTATACAAAGGGGTGTCTGTATAGGAACATCAACACATTACCTCACATGGAACCCTACAAACACATCAGTCCTTTGGGATTTAATGTCCTCATTGTGCAAGTACTTTTCAAAACATTTGCCCAAATTAGGACAAATTATTTAACCACAATACTACTTACAAAATGTTATTCCTATTGCGTAAATTTTTGATTTTAATGAGACCCGCCCCAGAGCTAATCCGACACACCCGGAGCCACACACCCAGAGCCGAGCTACAATTTAGTCAATCATCGGAGGAGTACGATTACAGAATAACCATTTCAGTGAATCGATTAACACTTGTCCATCACTTGCCAAATTCCCCATCAGTCATCTGCCTGTGCCTCACCCAATCCCCATCCGTCACCTGCCGGTCCCTTGCCCAATCCACATACGTCCATCCCTCACACAATTCCCCATATGTCCTTCCCTCACACAATTCCCCATCTATCACCTTCCCATCTCTCACCCAATCCCCATATGTCCTTCCCTCACCCAATTCCCCATCCGTCACCTGCCCGTCCCTTGCCCAATCCACATACGTCCTTCCCTCACCCAATTCCCCATCCGTCACCTGCCCGTCCCTTGCCCAATCCACATACGTCCTTCCCTCACACAATTCCCCATCTATCACCTTCCCATCTCTCACCCAATCCCCATCCGTCCATCCCTCACACAATTCCCCATCTATCACCTGCCCATCTCACCCAATCCCCATTCGTCCTTCCCTCACACAATTCTCCATCCTTCACCTGCCCGTCACTCGCACAATCCCCCATACCTCAGTCCCTCATCCAATTCCCCATACGTCCATCCCTTGTGTCCATCTCTCGCCCAATTCCCCTTATGCCCATCTCTCGCCCAATTTGTCCGTCCCTCACCCAATCCAATATGCCCATCCCTCACCCAATTCGCATGCCACATACGTCCGTCCCTCACCAAATTCCCCATCTCTCATCTGTCCGTCCCTTGCCAAATCCCCACCTTTCTGCCCTCACACGATTCCTCATCCGTCACATGCCCATCAATCGCCCAATCCCCCATACCTCCGTCCCTCATCCAATTCCCCATATGTCAATCCATGCGCCCATCTCTCGCCCAATTTGTCCGTTCCTCACCCAATCCCAATACGTCCATCCCTCGCCCAATTTGCATGCCACATACATTAGTCTGTTGCCAATTCCTCATCTGCCCGTTCTCCTCGGCTCCATTGTTGGTGTGGCAGCATCTCGTCGTTCGGTCATTCCCCTCTTCAAATCGCTGGATAATAAACACATCGTTATATAATCCGCATCTGTTCATACGTGTAATACTTATTGCACCACGTTTACTCGCTGTACAACGAACCAGGTTTGGGGTGTGGGAGGTATTTTTCAAACACCAATCGTGGTGTTCAAAAAAGTTATTGGGATGAGATACAAGTACTGCACTCGCAACAGTTCAAGAACCGCCAACGTTTGCAGCACGCACACCTTACGAAAGACCAAATCTTTTTCATAAACTCAAGGTAATTGCAGGTTTTATGTCACGAGTTGAGGAAACATGTCAGGTAGAGATCAAATATCGGGCGATTAGAGCGGGTGAGATTCAGGTGTTTTCACTTCAGAGACATCGTGTTTCGGGATGAAAGGGTGTTTGGAATCTGCAGGAGGAAGCTCCTCAGATGTTATAATCACAAATCTGAAATGCAAACAAAGTTAGTGTCTGCCCTTTCAACGTGTAATGATACGAGACAGGCACCGACAGAGTTCCACACGCATCGCCCAACCCATCTTTCCCAAACATCCAGTTACATTTTGATTCGGAGCGAGATCTGCAAGAGTGAGGACGTGACACAAGCACGATGGGCTGAGTGACGTTCTTCCTGCAATCCCGTCACGTTGGCGTACATACCCAATTCCACTCCAGTGGGAGTTACAGCAACACCCGTGACGCATACACTTTTGGGCAGGCCCGTACTGGTTCAAGTACATTGCTAAGGTTCACCTATGATTGGTTAGATCTCGCACAAGGCCCCAAAAATTGCGCAGATTCAAACCACAAGCCTCGAGCTTCCTCGGATTCCGATTGCGCAATGGGCGTCGAGCATGAAAGTCGAGGTTGTTTTGAACAATTATGGGACAATCTTTATAATTCGGTCCCAAAGGTCCACAGACGCATTAATAAGTCGACAAATATTTACGCAGGCGGCCCAAATAAAGGAAAACCATTAGCGAGGAATTTCCGATTGGTGCCCTTATGATGTTAAGAAAAATAAAAATGAGGGATTGAAGAGGAGCTTGGAGGATGTTGAGGAGGAACAAAGAGGGAATTCGCCAAAATGTGCAGCTACCGCTCACCCGATGCGTCCCTCACGGAATGTAGTTTCATTGCTGAGGGAAGGCTGGTCGCGGTGGAGACAAAGACGCGAGAGGACAGGAAAGGGCAGTGAAAGGGAACGTGAGCGAGCGGTCATTCGACTCCTTGATACCATTAAAGATACATCCCGAACGACGAGGACACCCACAAAGATGAGAGCACCAATGGAGGAGACGTTGTTAGGCCCAGCAAATGCAAGCCACGCACACGAACACCGATAATTTATCAATGTACTCAAGTATCGTTCCTCAAAGCACCGGCTCTTCCATGATCTTTGACCTCTAAATTGCAAAATAAGCAGCGACATGTGGTGCAGGAACTTTGATCCATGGGAGAGTTGGTTCCGCAATGTTGAGCCTAATGGAAATCTCGTTCCTCGCACGCCAAACATGTCGGGCGATGTCTGTTACTCTGCCCTCGAATGGTAAGAAGACCTCAGGACAAGATACGCTCCATGTTTATGAAGTACCACAACCCTCTGCTAGACAGACAGCAGCCGCGTGTGAATCTCTCTCTGGACATGATTAAACTTTGATCTGATAAATGGAGCAATCTTGGAAAAAATAATCACAGACTCACGTTAACATTGGAATTATCATCAAATTAACCCACCCATACCACTTCCTTGGTCATCCACTGGAAGAGATTCAGCTTCTTGAGACCTTCTGGGCCTCACCATCAGCAGTAAGCTTTCCTGGCCCGACCACATAGCAAATCTGGTGTGCAAAGCAAGCCGCAGACTCGGCATCCTCCGCCGATCCAAGTCATTCCTTGGAAAATCAGAACTACTCACAGTGTACAAGGTCTTGGTCAGTATCCCAATGGAGAATTCCATGTGGGCTTGTACTCCAGCATCACCTGTGGCTCTCTTGGATTCTGTGGAATCTAAAACTCCCAATTATTGGAATCTCCTGCGATGAGGCTGAAGCATGAGGTCTGTTGATCTCATCGCAGGCAGGTCGGTGGTCTCTGTTTTCTACCGTCCATTCCATAACATTATTCCATCTGTTTCAATACTCCGATCCTCCACAAATCCAGGATGCATCATTCCGGTAACCCCTTCCTAACGGGGTAGTCCAGGATCACTGCACATCTCAACCGTTTCTTTCCTCACTTCTCCCAAACACCACAGTGACTGGAGGATGTTCCAATGAGCACGTCGTTGTTTCACACATGGTGTAAGCAGCACGCGTCATAAAACATGAACTGTAAACATCCGTTCACGTCCAAACGTCAAGGCTCATGTGAAGGTGCATCACATGATGCAAAGGTCATTCCTCCAAACGAGTCTCTGCCTTATTACTCCCAAAAGGTTGCATACATCCCTTCTCTACCTGTTCAATTCCACCCTGTTGATAGTTTTGTTGCCCATCTAAAGTTTGTCAGCATGCTCTTCCATGAGCCTCGACCTATAAAAGAGGTCTTCTTGAACAGGCAGAGGTAGAAATGAACAGATAACTCACCACCAGCAACAACAACCAACCATACACCAACAAACAACAAACAACAAACCACCAACGCACTCATCAACCCTACGTCAAGAAACAACCCAACAACAACAAACAACCCGACAAACAACAAACAACCCAACAAACAACCCTACACCAACAAACAACCAAACAAACAACCCATCATCAACAAACAACCCAACAAGCAACCCTACAACAACAAATAACCCAACAAACAACCCAACATCAACAAACAACCAAACAAACAACCCTACAACAACAAACAACCCAACAAACAACCCTACACCAACAAACAACCAAACAAACAACCCATCATCAACAAACAACAAACAACCCCACACCAACAAACAACCCAACAACAACAAACAACCATACATCAACACACAACACACCAACAAACAATACAACAACAAACAACCATACATCAACACACAACACACCAACAAACAATACAACAACAAACAACCATACATCAACACACAACACACCAACAAACAATACAACAACAAACAACCATACATCAACACACAACACACCAACAAACAATACAACAACAAACAACCATACATCAACACACAACACACCAACAAACAATACAACAACAAACAACCATACATCAACACACAACACACCAACAAACAATACAACAACAAACAACCATACATCAACACACAACACACCAACAAACAATACAACAACAAACAACCATACATCAACACACAACACACCAACAAACAATACAACAACAAACAACCCTACATCAACACACAACACACCAACAAACAATACAACAACAAACAACCATACATCAACACACAACACACCAACAAACAATACAACAACAAACAACCCTACATCAACACACAACACACCAACAAACAATACAACAACAAACAATACAACAACAAACAACCCTACATCAACACACAACACACCAACAAACAATACAACAACAAACAACCATTCGGTTGCGAGAGGACGCTGGCGTTGCATATTCGCCGCTTCTCCGACTGGATGGATGTACAGGGTCTGCTTCTACCTTTCTGACCTGACATCTCACACCTGTCCTGCCTTTTCACACCCGCACGTGCCGCGTGTTCTCCGGCTGGATAACGGAATCTGCTTTTGATGGTACGGAATACGGAATTCGAAAGGCCCGCTCCCGTTGATTGTGGCCGTGGCCTTGTTTGCCGGTGGCCTTGTGGCCTTGTTTGCCGCTGTGGTCTTGATTAGCGGCTGCAGTCGTTTGCCGCTGCGTTTGCCGCTTTGCCTCCTCGACCTTGGCCTCGTACTCGTCCCTTCGCTCCTGCCTGGCATGGCTCTGAAGTACTCCGCCGCAAGGCTTCTTCTGCTCAATACCCGCTCCACCCCATCATGCATCTCTGCCATCAAATCAAATGGACTCCTCCGACGACCCAGGTACATTCACCGTGGCTCCGGTCGCAAGTTTGTTTATTTGCAATCAGGTCACTCCATCCCCGTCCTCTGGTCGGCTCAGCGCACTCTCACTCTTCGTCCCAGCGCACCTGGTCACAGCAACCCACACGATCGCACCTCTTGCCTACGAACCCTGGCTAAATCACCTGAATTCATCCCTGCTGTTCAAAACAACATCAAGCTCACCCTGTTCAACACCCGGTCCCTCAACAATAAATGCCTCATCCTGAACGAATACATCCTGGATAACAAACTGGACTTTCTCTGTCTCACCGAAACCTGGCAACAACCTCTGGACTACTACACACTCAACCTCACCACACCCAATGGATATTCCTACGTCAATAAACCACGCTCGGAGGGCCGAGGTGGTGGAATTGCCGTTATCCACCGTCAAGACATCAAGACCAACCTCACCTCCATCTCATCTGCTCCATCATTTGAACACCTGGCTTTAAAACTCTCTGGTCACACGCAGTCAGTCATGGCTGTCGTCTACCGCCCTCCCAAACCACACCCATCATTCCTGTCTGACTTCTCCTACTTTCTGACCCAGCTATGTTCCCTCTCCCCCTCAATCCTCCTCCTTGGTGATTTCAATATCCACATGGACTCCACTGACTCCACAATAACCACTGACTTCACTGATTTACTCACCTGCTTTAACCTCACTCAACATGTCGACTTTCCTACCCATATCCGTGGTCACATTTTGGACCTTGTCTGCTCCACTGGATTAAATTTGCACCATCTCTATGGCTCCGACCTCACCCTCTCTGACCACTTAGCCATCACTCTGACCATCAACATCCCCGCCCCAACACCAAGGCATTATCGCACAATCAACTTCCGTAAGCTAAACGCTCTTTCACCTACCTCATTCTCATCCACCCTCTCTGAAAAAATGTCCACTTCTCCCTTCATTGACCTCCACACCCCTTCCGACCTCACTGACTACTACAACCACACTCTCTCCTCCTGCCTTGACCAGCTTGCGCCTGTAAAAACCAAAACAGTTTCTTTCACCCATTCTGCTCCCTGGTTTACCCCTGAACTCCACCTGATGAAAACTCGTGCTCGCCAACTTGAAAGACTCCGCAATAAAACGGGTCTCACAGTTCACTCCCAAGCCTACAAGGACCACATACAACACTACAAAGATGCCCTCTCCCGCGCCCGCTCTGCCTACTACTCTCAAATTATCCACTCTGGCTCCGGAAACCCAAAAGCACTCTTCTCGACAATAAACAAACTCCTCCGCCCCCTGAACACCACCACCCAGTCATTCACAGTAGACAACTGCATCTCCTTCCTCTCTTTCTTCCAACGCAAAATTGACAACATCTACAACAGCTTGACCACCGCCGCACCCGCTCCCCCTCCAACCACCTGCCCCCCCTTGTCCTGCCATCCCCTGTCTCGGTTCTCCCCAATCTCTCCTACTGACCTCTCTGAACTCCTCATAGGAATGAAAACTGCCACCTGCACTCTTGACCCCATCCCCTCCAGCTTTGTCAAAGCCTCCCTCCCTGCTCTCTCTCCACTTATCATTGCAACAATAAACTCCTCCCTGTCTACAGGCATCGTCCCACCTTCCCTCAAAATTGCTGCTGTTACCCCCATTCTAAAAAAACCTGGTCTAAACCCTGACACCCTAAACAACTTCAGACCCATCTCCAACCTACCCTTTCTGTCAAAAGTTTTGGAACGCGCTGTAGCCACTCAACTCAAACATCATCTCTCTGCCAATAACTTGTATGAAACATTCCAATCCGGATTCCGCTCCAACCACAGTACTGAAACTGCTCTCCTCAAAATCACCAACGACCTTCTCCTCTCCTCTGACGCTGGCAACCTCAACATTCTCGTCCTCCTCGACCTCAGCGCTGCCTTTGACACCATCGATCACACTATCCTCCTCACCCGACTTGAATCCACCTTTAACGTCACCGGCACTGCCCTCTCTTGGATTAAATCATACCTCTCTGACAGATGCCAGTTCATCTCCATCAATAACTGCAAATCCCCCACTGCTCCCCTCCCCCAAGGTGTCCCCCAAGGTTCAGTTCTTGGCCCCCTCCTCTTCATCCTTTACCTGTCCCCGCTCGGTCACTTAATCCGCCGTCATGGTCTCCAATTCCACTGCTTCGCCGATGACATCCAGCTTTTCATCTCCACCAAGTCCGTCTCCACCGACACCCACTCTATCCTGACAAACTGCATCACTGAAATAAAATCCTGGCTTCAAATCAACTTCCTCAAGCTTAACTGTGATAAATCTGAAATAATCATCATTGGCCCAAAAACGCTCACAAAATCCACCCATAACTTTGCCCTCAACATCGACGGTATCCCAGTATCCACCTCCCCTCACATCCGGAATCTTGGCGTCATCTTTGACCAAACCCTTTCCTTCGACAAATACACTAAACAGATCACAAAGTCAGCCTTCTTTCACCTGAAAAACATTGCCCGTCTCCGCTCATCCCTCTCCTCCACGGCTGCAGAAACCCTCATCCACGCCTTCATCACCTCCCGTCTGGACTACTGCAATAGCCTCCTCTATGGTTCACCCTCAAAAATCACCAATAAACTCCAATACATTCAGAACTCCGCTGCCCGTCTACTCACTCATTCCCGGACCCGTGACCACATCACCCCCGTCCTTTACAAGCTTCACTGGCTCCCCATCCCCCAGAGAATCCAGTACAAAATCCTCCTCTTGACATACAAAGCCCTCCATAACCTGGCCCCATCCTACCTGGCTGACCTCCTCTCCAGACACACTCCCACCCGCAACCTCCGCTCTGCTGGTACCAACCTCCTGACCCCCTCCATCCGGACCAAATTCAGATCCTGGGGGGACAGGGCCTTCTCCATCGCTGCTCCCACCCTCTGGAACTCACTACCTCACACCATCAGAGACTCCTCCTCACTCACCACATTCAAAACATCACTAAAGACCCACCTGTTCAACGCTGCATTCAACATTCAACCCACAGCATTTAACCCCTGACTATCTCTTCTCCTTCTCCCTCCTTTTGCTTTAAATATTTCCCTATTGATTCTTGTCTTGTCTTTTTGATTCTTGTCTTATATATATGCCGTATATCGCTGCTGTTTGTTTTCTTGATTCTTGTCTTTTTGCAATTGTTGTTTTCATGTATTGTTATGCATTATGTTTTCCACTCTGTCAAAGCGCCTTTGGGCTTCTGGAAAAGCGCTATACAAAATAAATGAATTATTATTATTATTATTATAACCATACATCAACACACAACACACCAACAAACAATACAACAACAAACAACCATACATCAACACACAACACACCAACAAACAATACAACAACAAACAACCATACATCAACACACAACACACCAACAAACAATACAACAACAAACAACCCTACATCAACACACAACACACCAACAAACAATACAACAAACAACCATACATCAACACACAACACACCAACAAACAATACAACAAACAACCCTACATCAACACACAACACACCAACAAACAATACAACAACAAACAACCATACATCAACACACAACACACCAACAAACAATACAACAACAAACAACCATACATCAACACACAACACACCAACAAACAATACAACAACAAACAACCATACATCAACACACAACACACCAACAAACAATACAACAACAAACAACCATACATCAACACACAACACACCAACAAACAATACAACAACAAACAACCCTACATCAACACACAACACACCAACAAACAATACAACAACAAACAACCCTACATCAACACACAACACACCAACAAGCAATACAACAACAAACAACCCAACAACACACAACACACCAACAAACAATACAACAACAAACAACCCAACAACAACAACACCACATTCCTGTAAGGGAACCACCAAATAAAATGTAAAACGATCAACGTTACAATTCGAATTTGGTCTTTTATAAACATCTCGGGATCAATTCACCGTTTACCACAGACAGAGCCAAGGACCACAGGTGCCGCAAATCAAGACGATGCCGCTTTGTCAGGTATCTTAGCGCGAGGGGTAAACTTTAGGGGTCGAGGTGTTTTGGAGGAAGGCAGCGAGACCAACTTGTTACACAACCGGCCACAACATAAACAACGATAAATAAACAACACACAAGAGAGTCGAGGAGCTTATAAACCATCGACTCCGTTATCATTGTCACATGGGGAGTCTCAGCCTCTCGACGGGATGAATAAGATGAGAAGATGATGCGAGTTGTGGTGGAATTAGCTCAACCACCCCGTCTCTGACCGCTGCCGCACCCTTAAGGCCTTAACCCAATTTAAATTCCACTCCAAGTTTACTTTTCCCAACGCCGCAATTTATTGCCTCGCCCCCTCCTCGTTTCAACTCTCCCCCTCCCCGTTTCAAGTGCACTCTCAGCCGCCATACCCCGATGCACAGTAGGCCTAGTTGTGCCCACATAAGAGGTGCAGGAAATGGCTGCGCGGTAAAAGTGTAAGGATGGGCAACAAGAAAATAAAACAAATAATAAAAACAGCTCAAACAACAACATTTAATGTCTTTACTCACTTCATTGAGTCTCGTCACCGTGTCCTGCAATTCTTTGCTGCGCACCTGTTCCTCTTCAAACCTACAATGAGAGATGGAGGAAGAGAAGGATTGGGTAATGTCTCAATCATCTGTTCATCATCTCAAATCATAATGTCGAACATCCGTTCACCACCATCTCTTATCTTCCCCCATCCAAAACCTTGAACTTTTCTACCCCCGTTAATTCACCCCAGATCCACTCTTTTGAAATACCGACTTCTTTCCTGGAAGTCTTTGCAGTGTCCATGTGTTTTTTACCTCCCCCCACCCATGCCTCCTTCCCCCCCCAACAACTCTCCCTCCCACAGATCTTCCGATGTCCCTGTTCTCTGTTGTTATACTTGTGTGCTTCACCTCTCTCTCTCCCCATCTTGTCTCCCGCTCCCTTTATTGTATGTTTTGTGTGTTCGTTTGTTTTTTGTGATTGATGTTAGCTCTTACCTGAGCCTCGATGTTGTATACAAAAAATAATAATAACAATAAAGTAAAAGTTGCCCTCCAAAGCCAGATGCCAACAGGGCATCCTCCATCGTACAAAGTCCTTCCTTGGCACACCTGAACTCCTATCCACCTACAAGACCTTCATCCGCAGCTTGACGAAGTACTGCCAACTCTAACCCTAACCCCCTTCGGATGAAACTACCTAAATCCAGAATCACCGCTCACCTCCACTCATTCTATCATTCTTTTCCCCCCACCTGTGAAACAAACTTCCACATCCTCTTAAATCTCATTCTTCCCTCCAGGTCTTCAAGACAGCATGTCAAGTTATCCCCAATCCCAAACCATGATCTCTTCTACCACCTTTGGCCCCCACACACTCCCATCACCCCATCCCAAGTCCTCCTCCTTCCAAATTTCCACTTGGCATCCTGATATGTTCAGTGTACCACCTCTTCCACGAGCCTCGACATTGTATACAAAACTAGAGCTTCCAGGGAAGCAGAACTCAACTGAACTGACTGGACAACTTTAAAGTGGGTCAGTTGTCTGTACTAGATTTGACTTAAGATAGCAACCTACCTTGTGTGGTAAGAGTCTCACACACCAAGTTTGATCAAAATCCATGAATATTTGTGGACGTTAAAGTCTTATCGTCGTTTTGGAGCTGAAAACAATATGGCGGCCTATGGCGGCCATTTTGTGACGGATCGGGTTGGAATGCAATAGCAACATACTTTGTGTGGTAAGGGTTAAACATTCTAAGTTTTATCAAAATCTGTTAATATTTGTGGACGCTGGAGTGTTAACGTCGTTTTCATGACCAAAAACAAAATGGTCGCCTAAGTCCACCATTTTTCAACGGATCGGGCTGAAATGTAATACCAACCTGGTCCTTGGGGTAAGGATGCTGCACGTCAAGTTTGATCAGAATCGGTTGATATTTGTGGACGCTGGAGTGTTAACGTCGAAAAGTTAACGGACGACAGACGATAGACGACGGACGCCGGAGGGTTCAGTATGTGACGAACTCAACTGGACGGTCATCCAGTGGAGTTAAAAAGGAATAATTAAACGAGAATAAAACCCACAATATAAACACGTTTAATAAAGGTATCTACGATACAAAGTACAAAAGGTTGGACTGGACGATGTGCAGGTAACGCATTTCACTCTGACAGGTCGTGTCAGTTAGATTTCTGACCCGACTACAGACCCGACTACAGACCCGACTACAGATCCGTCTACAGACCCGTCGGTGCTCCACTCGAGGCCGGGCGAGGGATCAAGTTAAGCCGAGCGTCTCGTCTGCTAGGATTATCTGGTGGACGTCGGAGATCCCACGGTGTCCTTCAGCAAACCAGTTATCGCCGGCACCCTGAACAAATGACAAATTCTACATCCGAGAAGGCAAAGGCAAACCACCGAGTGCAATCCTGGATGTGGGGCTATTTTGGCTGCACGAGACCTATCAAGTGAGAGTGAGACAGACACACAAATATAGACACATAGTGACAAACAGTGACAGACAGCACACTATTGTTCTTTTGAAGTCAGACAAAGAGAAGGAAAAGGTAGGTTTTTACAATTTTTAAACTATTTTGAGCCGTCTCTCACCTGAGCACCTGAAGGGTGTTGTGTGAACAAAAACAAAACAAGTTTGCAAGTTATATTAAAAACAGTAAAATCATCTATATTAAAAGGTTAACAATGGAAATGGGTATTTCAAATGTCTCCGAAGGGTGTGATCTCTCGGACAGGGGCGGCATGGCCCAGGTTGTTCGGTTACGAATAAAAAGATCCAGAGTGTTTAAAACCTCAATCCCAAACTAGTTTATTGCACAATTTGAAGGAATCAAAGTCTGGTGTAAAATTCAAGTCGAACACACATGACGCATGCAATCAACTTGGTTTGACCATTCAAGGCCCTGTTAACGCGCTTTTCCCATCTCCGTGAGTCGCCGAGGGGAGTCCACCGAGGGGAGTCTGCCGAGGGGAGTCCGCAGAGGGGAGTCCGCCGAGGGGAGTCCGCCGAGGGGAGTCCGCCGAGGGGAGTCCGCAGAGGGGAGTCCGCAGAGGGGAGTCCGCCGAGGGGAGTCCGCCGAGGGGAGTCCGCCGAGGGGAGTCCGCAGAGGGGAGTCCGCAGAGGGGAGTCCGCAGAGGGGAGTCCGCAGAGGGGAGTCCGCCGAGGGGAGTCCGCAGAGGGGAGTCCGCCGAGGGGAGTCTGCCGAGGGGAGTCCGCAGAGGGGAGTCCGCAGAGGGGAGTCCGCCGAGGGGAGTCCGCCGAGGGGAGTCCGCCGAGGGGAGTCCGCCGAGGGGAGTCCGCCGAGGGGAGTCCGCAGAGGGGAGTCCACCGAGGGGAGTCCACTGAGAAGGAAGCAAATGGAGAACAAAACATTTCACCATGGCTCAGATCAGAGTGGATTTCCCTTGAGGTGCAAATCAGAGAAGGAGTCGGATGTTGCTCACGTGACGGCTGGCCGTGCGGAGACAGAGAACTCTCGTTTCGGCCTACACGGATTTCACATTACGTAAAAAAAATTTATGTTGAAGGCTCCAGTCACAGACTGCATAGTTCTCATCGAGGCCAGGCCAAATAAAAGAGCTGCATTGATAGAAAAGTGAAGAAAGAGAGAATAGTCCGTTTTTGAGAAAGCAGAAAATCTGCTTTTTGAAAGGGGTAAGATCGTAAATGTTTGGAAAGACATGTGAAGGTAAAGAGTTCCAGAGTTTGGCAGTGGAGGGGAAGAAACAAACGTCAAAACGAGCCACCCTTGAGTTGCCAATGGCCACACAGTAATCATGGGATGTAGCGGCTTGTAGAGTATTCCGTGGTCTCGCTAATGGCGGAGGTCAACAAGCAGCAAGTTCTTGGGAGCAGAAACTGAAGTAATATCTGTAGAAAAGAGAAAGAGAACCAACTTTGCGGTGTAATTTGAGAGGATCGAGTTTTGAGGTCAGATTGGGAGAGATCATGAGTCGGATGACTTTGGATTCAATTTTGTCTAAGTATGTGGAGCTAGAACCTCCCCAGGTGTGAGAGAAGTTTTCTATACAAGGACGAATCAAACCTTGATATAGATGAAGAAACTGTTGAGAAGAGAAGAATCTTCGACATCTGAACAGGAACAGACTAGTTTCTTCGAGGCAGATTTAGATATTTGTATAATGTGTGGATTCCAGAATAAAATTGATGTTAGGGTAATACCTAGTAAGTTTATTGTATCACATGGTGTAATTGTGGAGCTTTCAAAGGAGATTGGAGAGTTGAGAGGAGTTTTAGAGAGAGATGGGAAGAAATTGAGTTTTAGAAACATTAAATTTAACCTGATTGCATTTGTCCCACTGGGAAATCTTGTCCAAGTCTGAATTTAAAGAGGCGGTTGTGATCAAACGAAGTGTAGATCGACTGAGGGAGGATGGAACAGATGGGAAAAACATGGAGGAATGAAATGTTGGTCATCAGCGTACGAGTGCATTTGGTTATTTGTAGAAGAAAGAAGGTCATTGATAAAAAGAAGGAAGAGTGTTGGAGATGCTTTTAAATTAAATGCATCAAGAAAACAGGCAGGACGTAAGACTTTGGTATGACTCGGCCAGGGTTTGAACCACCAGTTCAACGCAGACTCGGAGCGGGCACTCACCATCCCAGACTCGGAGCGGGCACTCACCATCCCAGACTCGGAGCGGGCACTCACCATCCCAGATTCGGAGCGGGCACTCACCATCGCACCACCATGCGACTTCAACTTGAGACGATCGATTTACGACTTCATCATCGATTGATGTCGGGCGAATTAAAACATTCTTGAAGTGTTCGGTCCGTCTCTCGGGGATCTTTTCCTCACCTGTAACCAACGTTGCTCAATCTGTGCTTACGAGGTGAACTCCTGAGGATCTTTTTGCCCTTTTTTCTTTTTGCTCCTTACAGTACATCGTTTTGAGCGTATCGTCAAACCTCTTCCTGTCTTTTTGGTCCACATGGGATTCGATTTCATCAGCTTTCTCACCAAGTCACCTGGTTTTAATCCTCCTAACCTCTGATTGGACAACTCTTCGGATTTCATTGACGGCAGGTTTCCTAGACATTCATTGCTCATCATTCAGGCAAGCTACAGGTCGTCTGTTGTTTTCATCAAGTTAGGAACTGAATCACCTGATCATTTTGATCAAACCAGCCCTGATGCTTTCGATCGGTGTGGCCCACAATTTCAGATTCTACTCATATTGATTACATTTGTATAAAATTGTCTTTTTAAGTTCTTGCCAAATCTTTTCAATACACGTTCAACATCATCTAGCTATAGTTTAGAGACATCAAACCTTCCTGGTACTTTGTTTTTACCCCATGGACATCAAGAGGCAAACACACAACATTTTCCCTGCCAGAGCGGGGGGTAGCCATCAAGAGGGAATGAGACAAATTTTGAGTTTCAAAATGAGGAGGCCATGGTCCTTCCAGCAAACGGCATCTCACACAGCCTCGGATACTCGCACATCTTGATGATCTCTATCCTGTACAATGACAAGGCCTCGGGTACTCGCACATCTTGATGATCTCTATCCTGTACAATGACAAGGCCTCGGGTACTCGCACATCTTGATCTCTATCCTGTACAATGACAAGGCCTCGGATACTCGCACATCTTGATCTCTATCCTGTACAATGACAAGGCCTCGGGTACACGCACATCTTGATGATCTCTATCCTGTACAATGACAAGGCCTCGGGTACTCGCACATCTTGATCTCTATCCTGTACAATGACAAGGCCTCGGGTACACGCACATCTTGATGATCTCTATCCTGTACAATAACAAGGCCTCGGGTACTCGCACATCTTGATGATCTCTATCCTGTACAATGACAAGGCCTCGGATACACGCACATCTTGATGATCTCTATCCTGTACAACGACAAGGCCTCGGGTACACGCACATCTTGATGATCTCTATCCTGTACAATAACAAGGCCTCGGGTACTCGCACATCTTGATGATCTCTATCCTGTACAATGACAAGGCCTCGGATACACGCACATCTTGATGATCTCTATCCTGTACAATGACAAGGCCTCGGGTACTCGCACATCTTGATGATCTCTATCCTGTACAATGACAAGGCCTCGGGTACACGCACATCTTGATGATCTCTATCCTGTACAATGACAAGGCCTCGGGTACTCGCACATCTTGATGATCCCTATCCTGTACAATGACAAGACCTCGGGTACTCGCACATCTCGATGATCCCTATCCTGTACAATGACAAGACCTCGGGTACTCGCACATCTTGATGATCCCTATCCTGTACAATGACAAGGCCTCGGATACTCGCACATCTTGATGATCTCTATCCTGTACAATGACAAGACCTCGGGTACACGCACATCTTGATCTCTATCTCGTACAATGACATGGCCTCGGGTACTCGCACATCTTGATGATCTCTATCCTGTACAATGACAAGGCCTCGGGTACTCGCACATCTTGATGATCTCTATCCTGTACAATGACACAGTCTATCAATTGCCAGTGCTTTGAGCATGGATCGATCCGAAATGATTTGTTACGATTCTGGAAGCGGAGAAATGTTGGTGACATGCAGTGTAGTTAGTGTTTGCTACAGGTGTTGAGAAGCGGTAAATCTTTGCTGTTGCTTTGCCAATTCCAGGTCTCCCAATCACACCTTTCGAAGTCAGATGATCCTTCCCAAATCTGGCGTTAAGGATTTTATGTTCATTGAAACACTCATGCCTCTACCACGACAAGGTACTTCATTCATGGAGTAGTTAATACATGAAATGGTCTCCCTGGAAAGGTAGTGGCAGCAGAAACTGTAGATGGGTACCTGGAAACATTAGGGATAGAGGGTTACATGGACGTCAGCAGGACTGGTAGGTAGTTTAGTTACAGATGGGTGATTATATACAAGTGTACCGATGGTGATGCCAGTGAGGTTCTCAAAGGTGAATGTATTGTCGGGTGTTTATTCATTCCTCATCATACGTCAATATTAATTCCGGGAAAAAAGGAAGTAAAATCATAAAATAAAACACTCCAGTGAGGTCCCTGCTCCACTGTTGTCCTCTCGCTCCGCAGGCATGCACGTTTATTTATTTCTGAAGCGTTTGAGGCTCACGGAGGAGCGTTTTAGGGTTCCGGCTAGCAACATCGCGAGACGAGGGAGTCAAATAAACACGGAACATGTAGGTGATGAACCTGGGATCTCAGCAAGTGGTATCAATCATTATCATAGTCAAACAAGAGCGGAGTTTGCAAACAGATCTGGTGGCTTTAGTGATGCAATTTCCAGTGCCCGGAAAAGTGCATTTCCACATCCATCGATAATCCAGACGTAGCAAACGGAGACTCCATGACCTCCAAATTTCAACTTTCAGACATCACGTGAGGCACGTGCTATAAATATGAGCAAGATTCCTCCGCAGCGCCTTGCTGTCTCTGGCAGACCGCTTCACGGCCGGGGAACACAGATGCAAGATACTGAGTGATGGCCTGGGAGCAGGGAATGGTTATCATTTGACACGGAGGGATATACAAAAGGTGACAGCTGGAAATTTGGGACGGACCTCGCAGATAAGGCGGGGGAGCAGTGAAAGCCTGGTGGTGCTGGGGGTGTCGGTTCTAAACTACAGAAAAAGCCAAAACAAGCGTTTGTGTGAACGCCCAGAAACCCCCAAACAACAAACATGTTGAAACCATGAACTGTCAGCGTCGCCGGGTTTGAAGTGACAGCATTACAAAGCGACTTCATCGTAAGCGCTCTGGCCCATTTCGCCGAATATCGCCCGATTTGGAAAATCAAAATTGTCCTGTACGAAGAAGAAGACCAAGGACACAGGAGTTTCGCATTATGGAACACACAGACACCCCGAGATGGCGGCATCACCATTTGATTAGCAAAGTCAATTAAACCAGAGACCACCCAATCGTTGAGGCTCCAAACATGATCATTGCCATTTGCTTTTGCACATCCACAAAGTGAAATACCGACTAAATTAGCAGGAATTTAAGAACAGACCTATTTATACCTATTCATACTTATTTAATATACGTAAATAAATAAATAATTGTACAAGGAAAGGAAAAACAAGATGCATGACCCATATCGCATGGTATGATTGTTTGAGCATGATGTGCCCCAGGTAGGGGCTGTTCAAAGGAGTTGGAGCCCTAGGGTAAGGCGAGAAGAATGAGGGAGGGGAGAGGGTACACAAGGGGGGTGGGGTGGGGTGGGGTGGGAAGGTAAGATGGGAGAACCACACCTCACCCACATTCTTACGGCATGCAGTCAACAGCAGGATTCTGGCCAGGGCTTGTTGAAATGCATAGATCCATCATGAGTCAGTCCCAGCAAGGTAGTTACCACTTTGAAAGAATTTCATAAAAGTATTTTCTTTCTGAAAGTTTTGTTTTTGCTGACACCTTTTTCTGCTCACTCATCATTATGCTCATTCAGGTTCCATGGATGAGTCCGGGTCCTGGCTTTGTGGAGACCATTAAACAGGTCGAAAAACAGTGAATGCCGCAGGATTGAGGAGCTGGACATTAACGAGACCATCAATAGGTGCACTCATGATGTGCAGATAGGTTGTGTCTACCTGGGGTTTTGAGGTATCTCCACAGTCATGGTTTACCTGAGTTTGTCATGTGACATGGAGGTGTGCCTTATTTAATATATTTAGCATTAATAAGTGTTCACCATTTTTTTTTTTAAACCCACAAAATCCATTCCAATGCTTCATATCAACAGGTGTAGCTAATGTAAACGAGGTATTTAAGCATATAAAATCGAATTTGTAAACAATGGTGGTGCTGCCACCTTGTCCTTTGGTCTCGCACATCAAGGACTCAGCACCGAATGGATAAAGTACACAGATACGCAGATCCAATGACAGCCGCTTTACATTCAGGGGTGTGTAGTTGGTGTGCGTATAAGGTATGCACGAGATATTTACTTATTTAATTGAGCAGGCTGTGCTGTACTGATATTTCATGTGCGCTTCATGAAAACTGAAACAAATTAATGGAGGAAAATAGAAAATGATGAGGAAAAGGAAATTCCATCATCTTGTCTCTACCGAGCCTCTCCATTCCGACGTCAGAATACACAAAATTATAGTCCAACATTACAACCCCTAATTTAACCCCCACACCTCCCCACAAACGTGCGAGCGAGCATCAGGAAATTGTTTCGCAAAAAGAGGAGGGCAAGGTTATGAGTCGTGTAAGAGGGACACATAAACACGACATGGATTGGAGGGCATAGGTGCATGTATTGGAAAATCCCAGCACAGGTGCACCTACCTATATGCTCTAGGAAATGCACACACCACTGGCACCGGATCGCTCCGTAACCATACTAATCCCATCGTTGAGGTTTCAGACCATTACACAAATCCGTGTGGTGTACGCTTTACAAGCCGAATAGCAGAAGCACCATCGTGGATATTACCAAATGGCGATGGGACGCCAATCGATCATGGCGCATTTTGCCAACCTCAGCTGGTGAGCGAATCAAATTGCTGCATCACCGATTGGTGACGACGAAGTCTCCAAGGCCAGACTCATTCCACACGCACATCAGGTTAATATCCAAATCAAACAGCCAGGGAGCTGCGGTTGATGCCGAGGCAGGTCAGGACGTGTACCCAGCATTTGTGAACCACTAAAGCGCGAGGGTAATCTGGTCTCATTTATATAAAGTGGATTTAAACAGGCCCGAACGAAAGGCAGAGCAGTCAATCACCGAGGAGGAATCATGTCCCATCAGTTCCTTTGGCTGTCGTGACTAAAGCAGACTCAGAGTTCAGGAGAATTACAATAATTATTTATCTTACAATGCAAAAGCGCAGCTCACGGTGCAATTATAAACCCGCAACCTGGATATCCTATAATTATAACATTCCACCAACGTGAAGTCTCAACTTCCAATTGAAACTTCAAACCTTGCCTCCTCCCCAGAGACCAGCACGAAACCCCACACTACATGTGCGAACTGAAGTAGAACCTCACACACATTGCTGGGGTTCCGGGGTAGCCAACTCGGGGAATGCGTACATCTTGGTCTATACAAGATCGAGGCTAATGGAAGAGCGACGTGATGGAGGATAAAAAGAGAACGTACTGATAGTGGAGGCTACAGGTGAACACAACAAGCAAGGGGATGAACAAACAGAAAAAGGAGAGGGAGAGAGGGAGGCAGTAACCTGCAAATAAGAGGGTTAGTGAGGATAGAAAAGATCACAGGTAGGGATACAGGGATGAAATGAAATGAGATGGTGGTGCACCTTGATTCAAGCCCTGGAGAGAACAGTGTGGTTGAACCATCTCTGGAAGGCATTTCCACAAATAAGATGAATGAGGACCAAGAGAGAAGGTGTGCAGCAAGCCTGGATTTGAGGAGTTTAACCAGGAGGGCATTGAAGGTAGAACACTTTTTACGGCATAGCCCGGAGGGCAAGCTGTCTAGAACAGTGTTTGTCTGTCCGTCCATATGTATACAACAACAACATGCATTTTAAGGCCATGTTCCCTGCACGAGCGGGGGTTAGCCTTGCGGTCCCCATGACAATCTTCTCCATTTTGCCCTATTTTCTGCATCTCTCCTTGTTAACCCCCTTGCCCGCATTTCTTCTTCCACCATCTTTAGCCAAGTCTTTCTCGGTCTTCCCCGTCCTCTACTTCCTTCTACATTAACTTCCATCACTCTTCTCAACCAGTCACTTTCATCCTTCCTCAATACATGACCAAACCATCTCAACCTGTTCCTCTTCACAGCATCAATCACAGGCAATATTCCCATCATCTTTCGCAATTCATCATTTGTCTTCCTCTCTCTCAACGATACTCCGCACATCCATCGAACCATTCGCATTTCCACCCTTTCCAGCCTTCGTTGCTGCTCTACGTTCATTACCCATGTCTCGCTCCCATAAATCATAACACTTCTCACACATGCAGCATACACCTTTCCCTTCAGCTTCAGCGACACTCTCCTCCTCATCAGCACGCCACTCAGTTCCCGAAACTTCTTCCATGCACATCTCACTCGAGCAACCGTTGCCGAGTCTGATCCACCTTCTCCATTCAGCATGTCTCCGAGGTAGCAAAATGTTTTCACACCTTCCAGCTTCACGCCGTCTCCAAGATCCAACTCAACATTTCCTCCATCTGCAGCTCCCTCTGTGCACACCTTACATTTGAATGTAGCTGCCACACTGGTTAATGACCCTCTCAGACCACTACATTTTTGATGAACCCACTGAGCACACATTGTACATTGAATGGAATTCACTCCGACACCCTTCCTGCACACACCTGGTTGGAAGACCCTGGTGTTGGGCTGGCGGCTAGGGTGCCAGCTTAGGATCCTAGGATCCTGGGTTCGAATCCTGGTCGATCGCTGAATTAACGCCAGGGGGGTTGACTCAGCCTGTCATCCTTCCGAGGTCGGCAAATTGAGTACCAGCTTGCTGGGATGAATGATCATTGTGTGTACCCCGATCTAGAATAGGTACACCGTATCCCTGCGCATCGTAAGAGCGTGCAAGGGTTGGCACCAGGAAGGGCATCCAGCCATAAAAGCGTTGCCTCAAACAGGGAACCATGATTGTCATGGGGCCCGCAAGCTAACCCCCGCTCTAGCGGGGAAAATGGCCTTAAAACGATCATTCTAGACAGCTTAGAGGTGAGCGTGCGTACCTCAAGGCCATCTTGCCAGCCCCCCAACCTCCCCTGATGATCCTGAAGGAAATGTTACCAGATACTCGTGTATGCCGCTGTTACAGATGTTTGCATTACAGATAATCTTTACAATTAAAAGAAAGAATCTTTACAATTAAAAGAGAGAATCTTTACAATTAAAAGAGAGAATCTTTACAACTAAAATAGAGAATCTTTACAATTATAATAGAGGATCTTTACAATTAAAATAGAGGATCTTTACAATTAAAATAGAGAATCTTTACAATAAAAATAGAGAATGTTTACAGTAAAAATAGAGAATCTTTACAATAAAAATAGAGAATCTTTACAATTAAAATAGAGAATCTTTACAATTAAAATAGAGGATCTTTACAATTAAAATAGAGGATCTTTACAATTAAAATAGAGAATATTTACAATTAAAATAGAGGATCTTTGCAATTAAAATAGAGAATATTTACAATTAAAATAAAGGATCTTTACAATGAAAAGAGGATCTTTACAATTAAAATAGAGGATCTTTACAATTAAAATAGAGGATCTTTACAATTAAAATAGAGGATCTTTGCAATTAAAATAGAGAATATTTCCAATTAAAATAGAGGATCTTTGCAATTAAAATAGAGAATCTTTACAATTAAAATGGAGAATCTTTACAATTAAAATGGAGAATCTTTACAATTAAAATGGAGAATCTTTACAATTAAAATAGAGGATATTTTCAATTAAAATAGAGAATCCTTACAATTAAAATAGAGGATCTTTTCAATTAAAATAGAGGATCTTTACAATAAAAAGAGAATATTTACAATTAAAATAGACAATATTTGCAATTAAAATGGAGAATTTTTACAATTAAAAGAGGATCTTTACAATAAAAAGAGTATATTTATAATTAAAATAGAGAATATTTACAATTAAAATAGAGGATCTTTACAATAAAAAGAGAATATTTACAATTAAAATAGACAATATTTACAATTAAAATGGAGAATTTTTACAATTAAAATAGAGGATCTTTACAATAAAAAGAGTATATTTATAATTAAAATAGAGAATATTTACAATTAAAATAGAGAAACTTTACAATTAAAATAGAGGATATTTACAATTAAAATAGAGGATATTTACAATTAAAATAGAGAATCTTTACAATTAAAATGGAGAATCTTTACAATTAAAATAGAGAATATTTAC
>NC_136262.1:119422959-119600459 GCF_964187855.1 Myxine glutinosa
GTTACCTTATAGCCTGTAATTAAATTGCATTAAATCAGACTTTTCCACATTTATGTACACATCGTAACCCACAACTTCCAAGAGAAAAACAAATTCTACAAATTTCAAAAAATTAATTAAAAATACAAAACGTGAAAAATCTTGGTTGGACAAGTGTCCACCCCCCTTATAATAGCAATTGAAAATTATCTCAGGTGTAACCAATCACCTTCAAAATCACACACCAAGTTCATTGGCCAACATCTGTGGTAAATTGTAGTGATTCTGATTATTTCAGAATAAAATCACCTGTTCCTGTAGGTTTCCTCACTGAGTAGTGCATTTCACAGCAATGAGCTTTCAAAAGACCGGGATAAAGTTGTGAAAAGGCACAGATCAGGGGATGGGTACAAATATTCCAAAGGCCTTGAATATCGCTTGGAGCACAGACAAGAGAATCGTTAAGAAATGGAAGGTGTATGGTACCACCAATACCCTGTCTAGATCAGGCCATTCCTCCAAACTGGATGATCGAGCAAAGAGGAGACTGATCAGAGAGGCTACCAAGAGGCCAATGGCAACTTTGAAAGAGCTACAGGCCTTTATGGCCAAGACTGGTCACTGTGTGCATGTGTCACTAATATCCCAAGCACAAATCTGGCCTGTATGGTAGGGTGGCAAGAAGGAAGCCATTACTCAAAAAAGGCCACCTTGACTCCCATGGTAGGTTTCCAAAAAAACACTCCAGAGATTCTGAAGCCAGGTGGAAAAAAGTTTTGTGATCTGACAAAACAAAGACTGAACTTTTTGGCCTCAATGAAAAATGTTACATTTGGCACAAACCCAACAAAGCACATTACCCAAAGAACACCATCCCTACTGTGAAGCATGGTGGTGGCAGCATCATGTTATGAGGATGTTTCTCATCAGCAGGGACTGGGGAACTTGTCAGAATATAAGGGAAAATGCATGGAGCAAAGCACAGAAGAATCCAAGAGGAAAACCTGCTGCACTCTGCAAGAAAGCTGAAATTGGGACGGAGTTCACCTTTCAGCATGACAACGACCCGAAGCACTCAACCAAAGCTACACTGGAGTGGCTAAGGAACAGAAAGATAAATGTCCTTGAGTGGACCAATCAGAGCCCCAACCTAGATCCAATCAAAATCTGTGGCAAGACTTGAAGATTTCTGTTCATCAACGTTCCCCACACAACTTAACTGAGCTTGAACAGTTTTGTACAGAAGAATGGGCAAAAGATGTGCAGATAAAGGTGGAACTAGAACGGCACTTAGTGGAGAGCATACCTCCACCTGGTTGGCCATATCACTCAATGGTGAATAATCACTTTAAAAATTCTACTTGCTGGATCCGGATCCGGATCTTCACCAAAATCGAATCATTTTGGCCTTGTCACACACTCATAACCTGTCCAACAAGTTTCGTTCAAATCCATCCATAACTTTTGGAGATATCCTGCTATGTATCATTTTTCGCCCGATCTCCCAATGGTGAAGAATCACTTTAAAAATTATAGTAGCCGAATCCGGATCTTCACCGGATGCTTCACCGGATCAACAGACAGACAGGGGTGAAAACATAACCTCCATGCACCGTTGGTGGCGGAGGTAACAAGTCAATGTTTTAATGCAATTTAATTCCAGGTTATAAGGCAACAAAAGGGGAATTTTTTTGAAAGGGGGTGTAGACTTTCTATAGGGACTGTACACACACGGACACATTATCACTTGAACTTACAATGTAGTTAAGATTTTTAAACACATGTTTCATCTTTGAAAGGTTGGTACCATTATAGCTGGACTTTGTCAAGTGCACAACGAGCTATTAAGGTTGATAACACCAAATAATAGTTTTGCAGATTTTGTGGACAAATTCAACATATGACTTCTCTCAACATGGACAAGCTGTCTGCGGCACACGTCAGGGAATGTGTCCCCAAAGAAGGGGCGAAAACGTAAAGTTGGGACCAGGGCAGGCTGGTGGAATTCTGGACCCTCGGGCAAAAGGGTCTTTGGGCCCCCTGGATTCAATTTTTGAGTCATCATACAATAAAATTTCGGAAAACAAACACTTATGCATGAATATGCAGAATAATGACGAGACCGTGAATGAAAAACATACGCTGTAACTTACGAACCAGAAACTGGTGCACCTTGTGTTGCAGAGCACAGAACATACATTACAGTCCAGCATCATGGAATGTTTAGTATGTCAAGTGTATAATATGGCAAATGTCATGGCAAACAGCCTGAAACAGTATATAACTAGAACGGCACCCGGTAGAGCGCATTCCTCCGCCTGGTGAACAGTTTACCTTTGTATCCCACTGATAGGCCGGATCTGGATTCAGACTTGAACCAAAATCTAATTGGTTTGTTCTTGTTGGGTAACCTGCTCATCTACCTAGTTTTGTCATAACCTAGTTTCCATTCCATCTAGTTTTGTCATAACCTAGTTTCCATTCCATCTAGTTTTGTCATAACCTAGTTTCCATTCCATCTAGTTTTGTCATAACCTAGTTTTGTCATAACCTAGTTTCCATTCCATCTAGTTTTGTCATAACCTAGTTTTGTCATAACCTAGTTTTCATTCCATCTAGTTTTGTCATAACCTAGTTTTGTCATAACCTAGTTTTGTCATAACCTAATTTTGTCATAACCTAGTTTTGTCATAACCCAGTTTTGTCATAATCTAGTTTTGTCATAACCTAGTTTTGTCATAACCTAGTTTTGTCATAACCTAGTTTTGTCATAACCTAGTTTTGTCATAACCTAGTTTTGTCATCACCTAGTTTTGCCTCAATTGTGAAGAATCACCATTGAAAATTCTAGTATCCGGATCCACATTCAGATCTTCACCAAAACCTAATCATTTCGTCCTTGTCACACACCCAACCTGTCCACCAAGTTTTGTCTGAGTCCATCCACAACTTTATGAGATATCCTCTTCACAGACATGCAGACAAACAATCAGACAGGGATGAAAACATAACCTCCATCCACCTTCGATGGCGGAAGTAATAAAATGCACACAAGGACAAAATGATTATTCCTTCGTGTCATTTCACCGAGAAAATACAATGTTCACTTCAGACATCTGATCGAAAATCAAGGACATTGCGGGACGTTTGGACCGACCGAGTCAGTTCAACAACATTTCTCTACGAGGTTAATTTTAAAAAGTGTGAAGATGGTTTATACGTTTTTTGGACACAGAGGATACAAACTTCGTTTTTTGTCATAACCTAGTTTTGTGATAACCTAGATTTGTCATAACCTAGTTTTTTGTCATAACCTAGTTTTGTGATAACCTAGTTTTGTCATAACCTAGTTTTGTCATAACCTAGTTTTTTGTCATAACCTAGTTTTGTCATAACCTAGTTTTGTCATAACCTAGTTTTGTCAAAACCTAGTTTTGTCATAACCTAGTTTTGTCATAACCTAGTTTTGTGATAACCTAGTTTTGTGATAACCTAGTTTTGTCATAACCTAGTTTTGTCATAACCTAGTTTTGTCATAACCTAGTTTTGTCATAACCTAGTTTTGTCATAACCTAGTTTTTTGTCACGCACATTTACGGTTTATAACCATTTTCTGTAAAGTTTGAAAATGTAGCTACAACAGTGGTAACGTTGTTTGTTTGAGCAGGTAAAATGTTTAACAGTGGTAAACGACGTTGTTTGGTGCACCTTGCGTTCTATTTTTTCCAGGAATCGATCGAAATCGACTTTAAACCCTCAATTGACATACTACGTTTAAAAATCGACTTCCTCTCCCATTTGTGAAAACCTAAACCTTTTTTTTTTTTTTGATCACGGGCCCCTTGATGGCCTCGGCCCTCGGTCGTCGCCCGCATGCCCAGTCCACCCTGGTCTGATCACGGGCCCCTTGATGGCCTGGGCCCTCGGTCGTCGCCCGCATGCCCAGTCCACCCTGGTCTGATCACGGGCCCCTTGATGGCCTGGGCCCTCGGTCGTCGTCCGCATGCCCAGTCCACCCTGGTCTGATCACGGGCCCCTTGATGGCCTGGGCCCTCGGTCGTCGCCCGCATGCCCAGTCCACCCTGGTCTGATCATGGGCCCCTTGATGGCCTGGGCCCTCGGTCGTCGCCCGTATGCCCAGTCCACCCTGGTCGGGACTTTTTATTAATTAGTAGTGCTGTTCCAGTTATTTATTTGATTACTCAAGGATTGAAAAATGCAGCAAAGGGTCGTTTGGTCCGGAAAGTCACGCCGTCGTCACATGTTCATCGCAGCAATTTCACAAATCTATGGAACTTGATTTCACTTGACAAAAACATGATGGAAAATGACTGCATTGGGCAGGGGCTCGTATAATCGAGGTCAAACAGGCCCCAGGAGGACCCTAGATGACCCGTTTCGTACCTGGCACGGTATTGGTCCCTTTCTCTCCGTACCATGGCCAGGACGTTGTAAAGGGCTCGTACTTCGGGACCGACCGTGTCCACTTGAACTCCGATCCCTTGGGATGCCGGCCCTTGGTGATGAGGCCGCTCGCCAATCCCGCCCAATCGCCACAGGAGCGCACCTAGACCTGTATGGGTTGGGAGGGAGGGGTAGAGGGTTGAGGAGGTTCAAATTAAAAGGAAGAAAGCTTAATTGATAAGAAAATGAACACCTGAGCATTAAAAGGAACGCAAGTGATAACATAAAAGAAAATAAGAAAACAGAACAACTAATCCCCATTTTAAACCTCAATGGTTGTTAATGATCTTCAATTGACACATTGCAAACACTAGTCATGTGATCTGATCTTGCAACATATTCATGGACACTGGACAGTCATAATTGTTATTGGCTCAAGGATTGCAAAATAAACAGGACATGAATCCCAAGATGGTTTGGGAATTACACACCGCACCGAGACAGAGAGAGAGAGAGTGAGAGAGAGAGAGTAAGATTAAGGGCGAAGAAGAGGAGACCCGATGGATGTTGACAAAGCAGACATTGGAGGTTAATCTTTTGGGATAAGGGGGGAGGAGGAGGAAGGGGTGATAAAATGGGCAAGCAAAAGTTTGTGGGGTCAAGTGACCTCTGTATGCACCATAAGGAAGTCTAGACATCACAGGCAAGCTGTGCGGGGGAACGCGAGGGTGACCCCGTAAATGCCCCATACAGTGGAAGGGAAGGGTGACCACATGGCGAGCCATACAAGGGAAAGGGATGCTGAGCGTGTGTATGAACCATGTCGGGGGAGGGGGAAGGGTGGTGACTCAGTTGGTGAACTATGTGTGGACAGAGGAGGGTGACCTTTTGTCACCAAGTAGGCAGCATGATCCAGTGAAAGTGTAGATGGACATGGTTGGAGGTAGAGTGGTCCTCTGGGTTCATCAAGTAGGCAGCATGATCCAGTGAAAGTGTAGCTGGATGTGGTTGGAGGTAAATTACCCTCTGGGTTCACCAAGTAAGCAGCATGACCCAGTGAAAGTGTAGATGGACATGGTTGGAGGTAGGTTACCCTCTGGGTTCACCAAGTAAGCAGCATGACACAGTTAAAGTGTAGATGGACATGGTTGGAGGTAAGTTACCCTCTGGGTTCACCAAGTAAGCAGCATGACACAGTTAAAGTGTAGATGGACATGGTTGGAGGTAGGTTACCCTCTGGGTTCACCAAGTAAGCAGCATGACCCAGTGAAAGTGTAGATGGACATGGTTGGAGGTAGGTTACCCTCTGGGTTCACCAAGTAAGCAGCATGACACAGTTAAAGTGTAGATGGACATGGTTGGAGGTAGGTTACCCTCTGGGTTCACCAAGTAAGCAGCATGACACAGTTAAAGCGTAGATGGACATGGTTGGAGGTAGGTTACCCTCTGGGTTCACCAAGTAAGCAGCATGACACAGTTAAAGTGTAGATGGACATGGTTGGAGGTAGGTTACCCTCCCTCACCAAGTAAGCAGCATGACAGTTAAAGCATAGATGGACATGGTTGGAGGTAGGTTACCCTCCCTCACCAAGTAAGCAGCATGACAGTTAAAGCATAGATGGACATGGTTGGAGGTAGGTTACCCTCCCTCACCAAGTAAGCAGCATGACACAGTTAAAGCGTAGATGGACATGGTTGGAGGTAGGTTACCCTCTGGGTTCACCAAGTAAGCAGCATGACACAGTTAAAGCGTAGATGGACATGGTTGGAGGTAGGTTACCCTTTGGGTTCACCAAGTAAGCAGCATGACACAGTTAAAGTGTAGATGGACATGGTTGGAGGTAGGTTACCCTCTGTCCCCAAGTAAGCAGCATGACCCAGTGAAAGTGTAGATGGACATGGTTGGAGGTAGGTTACCCTCCCTCACCAAGTAAGCAGCATGACACAGTTAGTGTAGATGGACATGGTTGGAGGTAGGTTACCCTCCCTCACCAAGTAAGCAGCATGACCCAGTTAAAGTGTAGATGGACATGGTTGGAGGTAAGTTACCCTCCCTCACCAAGTAAGCAGCATGACACAGTTAAAGTGTAGATGGACATGGTTGGAGGTAGGTTACCCTCTCTCACCAAGTAAGCAGCATGACCCAGTTAAAGTGTAGATGGACATGGTTGGAGGTAGGTTACCCTCCCTCACCAAGTAAGCAGCATGACCCAGTGAAAGTGCAGATGGATGTGGTTGGAGGTAGAGTGAATCAGGTATGGGGGCATAGGGTGAGGGGGTTATGTGACCATGTGGGAGACCTAGGCCAGCAGTGAGCTCATTAGGTGGTGATGGAGTTTATAGAATATATATAAATATATATATAAATAAATAAATAAATAAATAAATAAATGCTCACCATCTCCAAACTCGCCCATTGAAGATTCTTCTGATGAAACAGTAGGACCCAAGGGAAGTCCAAAGCGACCCCTCAATGCACGAACCTCCGTCTCAAGTAGTCGGTTCTTCCTCTCGAGCTCGTGCACCTTGACGAGAAAGCACCTGAGGCGGATGTTAAGAAGCTTCATCGTGTGCAGGTCTTTGCCCATGTCGCGACCAACATGCTGATTTGTAACGACATGGGGGCTGTATCTGCGAGTGAGATTGACGCCGGGAAGACTCATGAGACTCGCGGGGAATCCGAAGGCTCCGGGACCGAAGGGTGAGACAGGTGTGGCCGTGGTCGATCTGCCGGTCATGTTGAACGTCTCGGTGTCCGAGGACATGGACAGCCTCGACTGAGATCGTGATTCGTCACTCATAGACATGTGGGCACAGTGCTCCTCGTTGGACAAGAAGGTTGGACTATCCAAAAGAGAAGTTGAGCTGGTGCTGCGACCCCGAAACGACCCTAATGGTGTGGGTCGAAGCGCGGAGGACCTCGACGAATCCATGTTGCGGACAAAGACAGTTACAGTTACAACGACACACGCGGACACTCAAATTTACAGCGGACTCCGGGTATTGTCGTAGATCGACAAAAGACCCAGTGTGTATGTGCTCCAAAGCAAACCTTGAACTCCTCCCTGGGTTACGAGTCCCGGTGTCCCACCATATTGTGCTCCGCAGCCCGATCTCTGCACCATGAGCTGAGGCCGGCGCTGCGGTTCGGCGTATAAATGGGAGGAGAGGGAGGGAGGAGCCAAGGAGAGGGGGCGGGGTCTCCTGAGGAACTGCAGGATGGAGACGCAGGGGATGAAACGGGATTTCCGGGGAAATGACAATGTGGGAGCAGGGGGTAAACGAGAGGAAGAGGGAGGATGGACACTTGGGAATCAGGGCGGAGCGAGATGGACAAAATGACAGCGAAGGGCGAGGAAAACGGACACAGGCGCGATGGAAAGAAAGGCGGAGCAAAGACGACTGGGCAGAGACATGCAAATAATGTGGGAATGACGATAGAGCGGGACAAAACGGCGAGATAGACAAGAGAGGTGTCATGACATGGACAAGTG
The DNA here is from genome assembly GCF_964187855.1 of Myxine glutinosa. Classification (NCBI taxonomy): domain Eukaryota; kingdom Metazoa; phylum Chordata; class Myxini; order Myxiniformes; family Myxinidae; genus Myxine; species Myxine glutinosa. The sequence continues at coordinate 119,430,837 of NC_136262.1, forward strand.
GAAATAATAAATTCAAAGAAGAAACAGAAAAAAACAGCCACGCCCTCTTTCCTGAACGACAATGAAAATGACGTAATGGTCACGTCGACCTATTTATTCCGGACTCGAACATGGAGGAATTTTCACCTGTTCCCATTTTAGATCGCCCGTTGCCTCCAACGGGTCGCTTTGGACACACTTACTCAATGACGTCACTAACACTGAATGACGTCACATTAAATGGCTAGGTATACCTGTGTTACAAATAACCCAGACGTTTTGATGTCCGTTTGCATCATTTTCCAAAGTGAGTAATACCGAACCCGTTTATGAAGACAATGGCAGACGACACAGTGCAGCCCTGGCTGGATGGACCGATGACGTATTATAACTAAATGTGTAAATATAGGGCGTTCGATAACCAATTAAACACTCCTTATGAATCAGCGGGTGTGGACCTTTTAAGGGGCGTTGGTGATTGGTGCAGGGTTCAAGTTAAAGGGATATGTATCTGTTACCTCTGTCATCCACCACGTTAACTAACCAGAAATGAAATTAGAAACCGTCATCCACCACATTAACTAACCAGAAATGAAATGAGAAACCGTCATCCACCACATTAACTAACCAGAAATGAAATGAGAAACCGTCATCCACCACATTAACTAACCAGAAATGAAATAAGAAACCGTCATCCACCACATTAACTAACCAGAAATGAAATTATAAACCGTCATCCACCACATTAACTAACCAGAAATGAAATAAGAAACCGTCATCCACCACATTAACTAACCAGAAATGAAATTATAAACCGTCATCCACCAGATTAAGTAACCAGAAATGAAATAAGAAACCGTCATCCACCACATTAACTAACCAGAAATGAAATGAGAAACTGTCATCCACCACATTAACTAACCAGAAATGAAATTAGAAACCGTCATCCACCACATTAACTAACCAGAAACGAAATAAGAAACCGTCATTCACCACATTAACTAACCAGAAATGAAATTATAAACCGTCATCCACCAGATTAAGTAACCAGAAATGAAATAAGAAACCGTCATCCACCACATTAACTAACCAGAAATGAAATGAGAAACCGTCATCCACCACATTAACTAACCAGAAATGAAATTAGAAACCGTCATCCACCACATTAACTAACCAGAAATGAAATGAGAAACCGTCATCCACCACATTAACTAACCAGAAATGAAATTAGAAACCGTCATCCACCACATTAACTAACCAGAAATGAAATTAGAAACCGTCATCCACCACATTAACTAACCAGAAATGAAATTAGAAAACGTCATCCACCAGATTAACCAACCAGAAATGAAATAAGAAACCGTCATCCACCACATTAACTAACCAGAAATGAAATTAGAAACCGTCATCCACCACATTAACTAACCACAAATGAAATTAGAAACCGTCATCCACCACATTAACTAACCAGAAATGAAATGAGAAAACGTCATCCACCAGATTAACTAACCAGAAATGAAATGAGAAAACGTCATCCACCAGATTAACAAACCAGAAATGAAATGAGAAAACGTCATCCACCAGATTAACTAACCAGAAATGAAATGAGAAAACGTCATCCACCAGATTAACTAACCAGAAATGAAATGAGAAAACGTCATCCACCAGATTAAGTAACCAGAAATGAAATGAGAAAACGTCATCCACCAGATTAAGTAACAACAACACACAACAACAACATGCATTTTAAAAGCCATTTTCCCTGCTAGAGCGGGGGTTAGCCTTGCGGTCCCCATGACAATCTTCTCCATTTTGCCCTATTTTCTGCATCTCTCCTTGTTAACCCCCTTGCCCGCATTTCTTCTTCCACCATCATTAGCCAAGTCTTTCTCTGCCTTCCCCGTCCTCTACTTCCTTCTACATTCATTTCCATCACTCTTCTCAACCAGTCACTTTCATCCTTCCTCAACACATGACCAAACCATCTCAACCTGTTCCTCTTCACAGCATCAATCACAGTCAATATTCCCATCATCTTTCGCAATTCATCATTTGTCTTCCTCTCTCTCAACGATACTCCGCACATCCGTCGAACCATTCGCATTTCCACCCTTTCCAACCTTCGTTGCTGCTCTACGTTCATTACCCATGTCTCGCTCCCAGAAATCATAACACTTCTCACACATACAGCATACACCTTTCCCTTCAGCTTCAGCGACACTCTCCTCCTCATCAGCACGCCACTCAGTTCCCGAAAATTCTTCCATGCACATCTCACTCTAGCAACCGTTGGAGTCTGATCCACCTTCTCCATTCAGCATGTCTCCGAGGTAGCAAAATGTTTTCACACCTTCCAGATTCACGCCGTCTCCAAGATCCAACTCAACATTTCATCCATCTTCAGCTCCCTCTGTGCACACCTTACATTTGAATGTAGCTGCCACACTGGTAAATGACCCTCTCAGACCACTACATTTTTGATAAACCCACTCAGCGCACATTGTACATTGAATGGAGTTCACTCCGACACCCTTCCTCCACACAGCACAAGGCCACTTCCCAGTTATTTCCACCTCACCACATGCTTTACCACTTGCCATCACCTTCGTCTTTCCGATATTCACCTTCAGACCTTTTGTCTCCATACATTCCTTCCTTCCACTTCCACCAGATTAAGTAACCAGAAATGAAATTAGAAACCGTCATCCACCAGATTAACTAACCAGAAATGAAATGAGAAAACGTCATCCACCACAATAACTAACCAGAAATGAAATTAGAAACCGTCATCCACCACATTAACTAACCAGAAATGAAATAAGAAACCGTCATCCACCACATTAACTAACCAGAAATGAAATGAGAAAACGTCATCCACCAGATTAAGTAACCAGAAATGAAATAAGAAACCGTCATCCACCAGATTAACTAACCAGAAATGAAATTAGAAACCGCCATCCACCAGATTAACGAACCATAACTGAAATGAGAAAACGTCATCCACCTCAATAACTAACCAGAAATGAAATTAGAAACAGCCATCCACCCATTAACTAACCAGAAATTAAATTGTAAACAGTCATCCACGATATTAACCAACCAGAAATTGAATTACAAACTGTCATCCACCACATTAACGAACCAGAAATGAAATGAGAAAACGTCATCCACCACATTAATTAACAAGAAATTGAATTACAAACTGTCATCCACCAGATTAACGAACCAGAAATGAAATTACAGACCGTCATCCACCAGATTAACTAACCGAAATGAAATTAGAAACCGTCATCCACCAGATTAACGAACCAGAAATGAAATTACAAACCGTCATCCACCAGATTAACTAACCAGAAATGAAATTACAAACCGTCATCCACCAGATTAACTAACCAGAAATGAAATTACAAACCGTCATCCACCAGATTAACTAACCAGAAATGAAATTACAAACCGTCATCCACCAGATTAACTAACCAGAAATGAAATTACAAACCATCATCCACCAGATTAACGAACCAGAAATGAAATTACAAACCGTCATCCACCAGATTAACTAACCAGAAATGAAATTACAAACCGTCATCCACCAGATTAACGAACCAGAAATGAAATTACAAACCTTCATCCACCAGATTAACTAACCAGAAATGAAATTACAAACCGTCATCCACCAGATTAACGAACCAGAAATGAAATTACAAACCGTCATCCACCAGATTAACGAACCAGAAATGGAATTACAAACTGTCATCCACCAGATTAACTAACCAGAAATGAAATTACAAACCGTCATCCACCACATTAACGAACCAGAAATGAAATTACAAACCGTCATCCACCAGATTAACTAACCAGAAATGAAATTAGAAACAGTCATCCACCACATGAACTAACCAGAAATGAAATTAGAAACCGTCATCCACCAGATGAACCAACCAGAAATTAAATTAGAAACCATCATCAACCAGATTAACTATCCAGAAATGAAATGAGAAAACGTCATCCACCACAATAACTAACCAGAAATGAAATTAGAAACAGTCATCCACCAGATTGACTAACCAGAAATTAAATTACAAACTGTCATCCACCAGTTTAACTAACCAGAAATTAAATTAGAAACCATCATCAACCAGATTAACTAACCAGAAATGAAATGAGAAAACGTCATCCACCACAATAACTAACCAGAAATGAAATTAGAAACAGTCATCCACCAGATTAACTAACCAGAAATTAAATTACAAACTGTCATCCACCAGATTAACTCACCAGAAATGAAATTAGAAACCGCCATCAACCAGATCAACGAACCAGAAATGAAATGAGAAAACGTCATCCACCACAATAACTAACCAGAAATGAAATTAGAGACAGTCATCCACCAGATTAACTAACCAGAAATGAAATTACAAACTGTCATCTACCAGATTAACTCACCAGAAATGAAATTACAAACCATCATCCACCAGATTAACTAACCAGAAATGAAATTAGAAAACATCATCCACCAGATTAACGAACCAGAAATTAAATTAGAAACCGTCATCCACCAGATTAACTAACCATAAATGAAATTAGAAACCGTCATCCACCAGGTTAAACAACCAGAAATGAAATTACGAACCATCATTCACCAGATGAACTAACCAGAAATTAAATAACAAACCGTCATCCACCAGATTAACTAACCAGAAATGAAATGAGAAAACGTCATCCACCAGATTAACTAACCATAAATGAAATAACAAACCGTCATCCACCAGATTAACTAACCAGAAATGAAATTAGAAACCGTCATCCACCAAATTAACTAACCAAAAATGAAATGAGAAAACGTCATCCACCACATTAACGAACCGGAAATTGAATTACAAACTGTCATCCACCAGATTAACGAACCAGAAATGGAATTACAAACCGTCATCCACCAGATTAACTGACCAGAAATGAAATAAGAAACCATCATCCACCACATTAACTAACCAGAAATGAAATTAGAAAACGTCATCCACCACATTAACTAACCAGAAATTGAATTACAAACTGTCATCCACCAGATTAACTCACAAGAAATGAAATTACAATCTGTCATCCACCAGATTAACTCACCAGAAATGAAATTAGAAACCGTCATCCACCAGATTAACTAACCAGAAATTAAATTAGAAACCGTCATCCACCAGATTAACGAACCAGAAATGAAATTAGAAAACGTCATCCACCAGATTAACTAACCAGAAATTAAATTAGAAACCGTCATCCACCAGATTAACTAACCATAAATGAAGTTAGAAACCGTCATCCACCAGATTAAACAACCAGAAATGAAATTACAAACCATCATTCACCAGATTAACTAACCAGAAATTAAATAACAAACCGTCGTCCACCAGATTAACGAACCAGAAATGAAATGAGAAAACGTCATCCACCAGATTAAACAACCAGAAATGAAATTACAAACCATCATTCACCAGATTAACTAACCAGAAATTAAATAACAAACCGTCGTCCACCAGATTAACGAACCAGAAATGAAATGAGAAAACGTCATCCACCACATTAACTAACCAGAAATTGAATTACAAACTGTCATCCACCAGATTAACGAACCAGAAATGAAATTACAGACCGTCATCCACCAGATTAACTAACCGAAATGAAATTAGAAACCGTCATCAACCAGATTAACGAACCAGAAATGAAATGAGAAAACGTCATCCACCACATTAACTAACCAGAAATTGAATTACAAACTGTCATCCACCAGATCAACTCACAATAAATGAAATTACAAACCGTCATCCACCAGCTTAACAAACCAGAAGTGAAATTACAAACCATCATCCACCAGATTAACGAACCATAAATTAAATTACAAACTTTCATCCACCAGATAAACAAACCAGAAATTAAATTACAAACTTAAGTTGGGCATAACCATAAGTTTTACATCCAGATACATTACATCGAGGACACAATTTTTTGCATCGACACGGCCGATTGGAGATGCAATTCGGTGGGGAGAACACACTCTCTGTTTGCGGTTTAGCTGAAATGGCTATCGAACCACCTCATCTGTTTCCTAGTTTGACCGCCGATTGCAAACCGATCACCGTGAAGTCCAGACTATTCTCGTGCTCAGACATGCAGTTTATTGCTGATGAAACTAAACGGCTGCTGCGGGAGGGGATTATAGAGCCGAGTAGCTCTCCGTGGAGAGCCCAGGTGCTCGTAGTCCATAGGGCTAATCATCGGAAGCGCATGGTAATTAATTACTCTCAAACCATTAAATAGGTTCACACAGCTGGACGCCTATCAGCTTCCTAGGATGGATGATATGGTGCGTGACATGGCTAAATATCGCGTATTTAGCACTTTGGATCTTAAAAGTGCGAATCATCAGATTCCGATACCTGAGTCTGACAGGCCCTACACAGGGTTCAAATCTGGCCAACGGCTCTATCAATTCCTTCATGTTCCCTTTGGAGTAACAAATGGCGGATCTTGCTTTCAACGTGCCATTGACATTATCGCTAAGGAACAGTTGAAAGATTTTTTGTTTACGTCGACAATGTGACGGTTTGCAGGCATGATCAAGAGGACCATGATGCCAACTTGCGACGTTTCTTGTGGGTAGCGCAACAGTACAATTTGACCTTCAATGAGGACAAGTGTAAATATGCGACTAAGACGATATATCTTCTCGGGTACACAGTGACCGGGGGCGAGATAAGACTGGACGCCGAACAACTTCGACCCTTGCTCGACATGGCAGCTCCGTGTGATCGTACTTCTTTACGCCGAGCCCGAGGTTTATTTGCACACTATTCTCAGTGGATGCAAAGATACTCTGAGAAGATCCGCCCTCTTGTGGACTGCAAGACTTTTCCCCCAACTATGGAAGCCAATGCCGCCTTCAACAGCTTAAAGAAGACATAGCAGATGCCGCCGTGACCTCAATCGACGAAAAATACCGTTCATGGTGGAGACAGGTGCCTCAGATTGCGCCATCACAGCGACGCTCACTCAGGCAGTTAAGCCGGTGGCCTTCTTCTCACGCACTTTGGCGGATAGCGAACAAAGGCATTCAGCCATCGAGAAGGAGGCGAACGCTATAATTGAGGCAGTCAGAAGATGGCGCCATTTTCTCTTCGGCAAACGGTTTCAACTTATTACTGATCAACAATCGGTTACTTTCATGTACAATTCTCGGCATGATCAACGCATTAAAAATGAAAAGATATCCAGATCGCGGATTGAATTGGCAGATTATTGTTTTGATATCATCTATCGACCGGGCCGTGATAATCTGGCAGCTGATGTGCTGTCTAGACCTGTCTGTTCGGGCATGACGGCCGACGACCTGCGAGGCATTCACGAACCTCCATGCCAAGCAGGTGCGACACACCTGGCCCATTTTGTTAGTTGTCGTAACTTGCCTTTCTTGGTGGAGGATGTCCGACGCATGTGCTGTTTATGTCCTGTGTGTGCAGAGCTAAAACCACGTTTTTATAAACTGCCTATGGGTACTTTGATCCAGGCTGTGCGACCCTGGGAAAGGTTAGGGTTTGATTTCAAGGGGCCTCTTACCACATCGGGTCCGCATCGCTATATCCTCACGGTAGTCGACAAATATTCGAGATTCCCCTTTGCGTTTCCATGCACCGATATGTCGTCCTCTACGGTCATCCTGTGCCTGCGACAACTGTTTCTAATGTTCGGATATCCGGCTTTCATACATTCTGACAGGGGCGCTGCTTTTATGTCACAGGAGGTTAAGACATTTCTTCTAGAACGTGGCATCGCTTCTAGCCGGACTACTCTGTATAACCCCCAAGGGAATGGGAGGGTCAAACGATTTAATGGGATTGTATGGAGGGCTGTGGCCATGGTATTGAAGACTCAGGGGTTGGCCCCTAATCAGTGGAATCTGGTATTGCCCGAAGCATTGCACGCTAGCCGTTCCCTTCTCTTCACTGCCACCAACGAGACTCCGCATGACATGATGTTCTGCTACCAGCGACGTAGTGTGAATGGGCAATCCTTACCAAGCTGGCTCTCTGAACCGGGGCCCACGTTCCTGAAACGTGCAATATGACACGGCAAGTATGATCCGCAGGTGGATCGAGTGCAGGTGTTAGAAGCTAACCCGGAATATGCACACATTCGTATGGCGGACGGCAAAGAGGTGACCGTTTCGGTGCGACATCTTGCGCCCTGCGGGGAGGGTCCTTGCCCAGGTACGAGTGAGGGCAATGTGGCAGAGCCGACTGGAAGTCCGATCAGTGCTGAAACACCAACGCTTGGCACGGAAGGGCCTTCTCCATTGCCCAACGGCATTCCGATCCAGGCTGAAACGGCAACTCGTTAACAGAGCGGTTGCTCCTATCCCAATATTGCCTGACATTGCTGATGCCAAGGTTCTCGAGAATGGGTCTGGCAGTTATCGTACCCGTGTCGGCCGTGAAAGTCGTAGGCCGGCGCGTTTGGGGGTGGTAGGTTGAATTATATTCGCCTCGTTCCATATCATATCCTTGTGGTTCCATCTCATGGTCGGTGCTGGCTTGCTGAAATATAAATTGGAGGGTGAATTTGATGGGGTGGGGGGGGGGGGGGGGATCCTCGTTGTAGTTCCCTCTCTGGTGGTGAGTTTCCCTGTGGAAGGGGACTGCTTTGGGAGTGTATGTGTTCGGGAATTATGTGTAGAATACTAATTTATTGCTCATTCTTGTTATTGATGATGTGGAGATTGATTTCAATGAAGCTCTATATCTTGAAAGAGTTTGTGGGTTAAAATTTTACCACCATTGTAACCCCGAGATCAAAACACACACACATTGTAACCCCGAAATCTAAACACACACACATTGTAACCCCGAAATCAAAACACACACACATTGTAACCCCGAAATCAAAACACACACACACATTGTAACCCCAAAATCAAAACACACACACCTTGTAACCCCGAAATCAATACACACACACATTGTAACCCCGAAATCTAAACACACACACATTGTAACCCCGAAATCAAAACACACACACATTGTAACCCCGAAATCAAAACACACACACACATTGTAACCCCAAAATCAAAACACACACACCTTGTAACCCCGAAATCAAAACACACACACATTGTAACCCCGAAATCAAAGCACACACACATTGTAACCCCGAAATCAAAACACACACACATTGTAACCCCGAAATCAAAACACACACACATTGTAACCCCGAAATCAAAACACACACACATTGTAACCCCGAAATCAAAACACACAAATTGTAACCCCAAAATCAAAACACACACACATTGTAACCCCGAAATCAAAACACACACATTGTAACCCCAAAATCAAAACACACACACATTGTAACCCCGAAATCAAAACACACACATTGTAACCCCGAAGGGTCAATGGGAGGAGGGGAGTGAGAGCGTGGGAAAGAGTGAGGAGGGCAGGGAGGTTGGTTGAAAATCCGGCAAATGTGACGTCCAGTTTAACTTCCATCCGAGGGACGTCACACCCACATTGATAAATCACTGCCTGTAAAACTTCAGGATGTGACAGTTTATATCTGCTGGGATTCGAACCCAGGGTAGAGCTTAGAGCGAGTGTACATACTTGTCGGACATCGTGCTTGTCCCGTGGAACTATCTTCTCTTGGTTGTTCAATCCCACACTTTCTTCTGGGCCTTCAAGCGAACTTGCACCAACATCTCACATCCCAACCACCGATATGTGAGAGTGTACCGCCACTAACCTCCCCCCTCCTCAACAACCCCAACTTGTAGTGTACACCATTAGCCCCTCCTCCCCCCTAGTCCCCCCTCAACAACCCCAACTTGTAGTGTACACCACTCCATTTACCTCCCCCCCTACCCCCTTCTCATCAACCCCAACTTGTAGTGTACATCATTAACCCCTCCTCCCCCCTAGTCCCCCCTCAACAACCCCAACTTGTAGTGTACACCACACCATTAACCCCTCCCCCTCCTCAACAACCCCAACTTGTAGTGTACACCATTAACCCCTCCCCCTCCTCAACAACCCCAACTTGTAGTGTACACCATTAACCCCTCCCCCTCCTCAACAACCCTAACTTGTAGTGTACACCATTAACCCCCCCCCCTACTCTCCCCTTGAACAACCCCAACTTGTTATGTACACCACACCATTAACCCCCCCTCCTCCTCAACAACCCCAACTTGTAGTGTACACCATTAACCCCTCCCCCTCCTCAACAACCCTAACTTGTAGTGTACACCATTAACCCCCCCCCCCTACTCTCCCCTTGAACAACCCCAACTTGTTGTGTACACCACACCATTAACCCCCCCCCCCCTCCTCAACAACCCCAACTTGTAGTGTACACCATTAACCCCCCCCCCCCTACTCTCCCCTTGAACAACCCCAACTTGTTGTGTACACCACACCATTAACCCCCCCCCCCTCCTCAATAACCCCAACTTGTAGTGTACACCATTAACCCCTCCTCCCCCCTAGTCCCCCCTCAACAAACCCAACTTGTAGTGTACACCACACCATTAACCTCCCCCCCTACCCCCTTCTCAACAACCCCAACTTGTAGTGTACACCATTAACCCCTCCTCCCCCCTAGTCCCCCCTCAACAACCCCAACTTGTAGTGTACACCACACCATTAACCCCTCCCCCTCCTCAACAACCCCAACTTGTAGTGTACACCATTAACCCCTCCCCCTCCTCAACAACCCCAACTTGTAGTGTACACCACACCATTAACCCTTCCCCCTCCTCAACAACCTCAACTTCTAGTGTACACCATTAACCCCCCCCCCCCTACTCTCCCCCTGAACAACCCCAACTTGTACTGTACACCACACCATTAACCCCCCCCCCTCCTCAACAACCCCAACTTGTAGTGTACACCATTAACCCCTCCTCCCCCCTAGTCCCCCCTCAACAACCCCAACTTGTAGTGTACACCACACCATTAACCCCCCCCGCCCACCCCCTCCTCAACAACCCCAACTTGTAGTGTACACCATTAACCACCCCCCCCTCCCCCCTACTCTCCCCTTGAACAACCCCAACTTGTAGTGTATCCTAATGGGGTGATGATGTGGGAGTGGATGTGGTGAGGATGTGAGAGTGGATATGGTGAGGATGTGAGAGTGGATGTGGTGAGGATGTGAGAGTGGATGTGGTGAGGATGTGAGAGTGGATATGGTGAAGATGTGAGAGTGGATGTGGTGAGGATGTGAGAGTGGATGTGGTGAGGATGTGAGATGGGATGTGGTGAGGATGTGAGAGTGGATATGGTGAGGATGTGAGAGTGGATGTGGTGAGGATGTGAGAGTGGATGTGGTGAGGATGTGAGAGTGGATGTGGTGAGGATGTGAGAGTGGATGGGGTGAGGGTGTGAGAGTGGATGGGTGAGGATGTGAGAGTGGATGTGGTGAGGATGTGAGAGTGGATGGGTGAGGATGTGAGAGTGGATGTGGTGAGGATGTGAGAGTGGATGGGGTGAGGATGTGAGAGTGGATGTGGTGAGGATGTGAGAGTGGATGGGGTGAGGGTGTGAGAGTGGATGTGGTGAGGATGACATGGGAAAGGTGCGGAAGGTGGACGTGGAGCTGTCATCACGTGGTTCTAAAGTATAACCACAGGTCTCTTGCTCACCTTGCCCCAGTGCAAGCACAAATGGTGACGTAAGCAAGGTTCGTGACGTCGATAAGAGCACATGAGGTGTGAGAGGAGAGGATGGTAAGGCAGCAAGGTAATCCGAATGCAATTATCTATCTCTGGAGAGGGAGGGTCGAACAAGTGAGCAGCAAAGACAAAGTATTCATTGATCAGGACTTATGGTTCAGCGGAAAGAGCATTCCTATACACAAATCGAGGCTCATGGAAGAGGGACAAATGAAAACAACGAGAGGAGGGAATAAGGAAACATGGCTACCTGTAAGTATATGGAGTGGGTTCATGAAGCATGACCCAAGGGCAAAAAGGATAAAGATGGAGCATGACCCAAGGTGGTGCTCTATTGGTATGTTGAATTGTCCTATCTCGATAAGATGGAGGATGACCTAAGGTAATGCTCTATTACCATGTTGAATTGTCCTATCTCGATAATATGGAGGATGACCCAAGGTGGTGCTCTATTACCATGTTGAATTGTCTTATCTCGATAGTATGGAGGATGACCTAAGTTGGTGCTCTATTACCATGTTGAATTGTCCTATCTCGATAAGATGGAGGATGACCCAAGGTGGTGCTCTATTACCATGTTGAATTGTCCTATCTCGATAAGATGGAGGATGACCCAAGGTGGTGCTCTATTACCATGTTGAATTGTCCTATCTCGATAAGATGGAGGATGACCCAAGGTGGTGCTCTATTACCATGTTGAATTGTCTTATCTCGATAATATGGAGGATGACCTAAGGTGGTGCTCTATTACCATGTTGAATTGTCCTATCTCGATAAGCTGGAGCATGACCCAAGGTGGTGCTCTATTACCATGTTGAATTACCCTACCTCGATAAGATGGAGCATGACCCAAGGTGGTGCTCTATTACCATGTTGAATTGTCCTATCTCGATAAGATGGAGCATGACCCAAGGTGGTGCTCTATTACCATGTCGAATTGTCCTATCTCGATAAGATGGAGCATGACCCAAGGTGGTGCTCTATTACCATGTTGAATTGTCCTATCTCGATAAGATGGAGGATGACCTAAGGTGGTGCTCTATTACCATGTTGAATTGTCCTATCTCGATAAGATGGAGGATGACCTAAGGTGATGCTCTATTACCATGTTGAATTGTCCTATCTCGATAATATGGAGGATGACCTAAGGTGGTGCTCTATTACCATGTTGAATTGTCCTATCTCGATAAGATGGAGCATGACCCAAGGTGGTGCTCTATTACCATGTTGACTTACCATATCTCGATAAGATGGAGCATGACCCAAGGTGGTGCTCTATTACCATGTTGAATTGTCCTATCTCGATAAGATGGAGCATGACCCAAGGTGGTGCTCTATAACCATGTTGAATTGTCCTATCTCGATAAGATGGAGCATGACCCAAGGTGGTGCTCTATTACCATGTTGAATTGTCCTATCTCGATAAGATGGAGGATGACCTAAGGTGATGCTCTATTACCATGTTGAATTGTCCTATCTCGATAAGATGGAGGATGACCCAAGGTGGTGCTCTATTACCATGTTGAATTGTCCTATCTCGATAAGATGGAGCATGACCCAAGGTGGTGCTCTATTACCATGTTGAATTGTCCTATCTCGATAAGATGGAGCATGACCCAAGGTGGTGCTCTATTACCATGTTGAATTGTCCTATCTCGATAAGATGGAGCATGACCCAAGGTGGTGCTCTATTACCATGTTGAATTGTCCTATCTCGATAAGATGGAGGATGACTCAGGATGGTGCTCTATTACCATGTTGAATTGCCCTATACTCAATGGAATACTGCTCTCCCCTCTGGGCTGGTGCTCCTGCCTCACACATGGCTCGTCTTCACGCTGTTGAAACCAAAGCATTCAGAATCATTGGAATCTCCCACGATGAAGCTAACTCCAAGGGCCTCTCACTCACTCACCGCAGGCAGGTTGGTGGTCTTTTGGTCTTCTACCGACTCCTCTCTGGCCTTGCCCCCCCAGCTCTCTCTGGGCTCTGTCCCGCAAATATTCCCACAGGTCGCACAAGATCTGCCTGCAACCCTCTTATGGTCAAACTGCCAAAATCAAGACTCTCTGCTCACCTTCACTCCTTCATTCCTCTTTTCTCCCGCCTCTGGAACAAACTCCCTCACTCTCTTCAATCCCACTCCACCCTCCAGGTCTTTAAAACAGCTGTTCACCACCATCTCTTATCTTCCCCCATCCAAAACCTTGATCTTTTCTACCCCTGCTAATTTCACCCCAATTCCACTTTTTTGAAATACCAACTTCTGTCCTGGAAGTCCTTGGTGTCCTTGTGTTTTTACTTCTCCTTCCCCCCCACCCCCCCTTCCCACGCCTCCGCCCCCCAAGCCCTCTCCATTCCACACATCTCCCTGCTCTCAAATGTTGTGTTTGTGTGCTTCCCCTTCTCTCCCCATCTTGTTTTTCCGCTCCCCTCTTTTTATATATTTTGTTTGTCTGGTTGATTTGTTTGTGAAGTAAATGTTATCTCTTTCACGAGCCTCGATTCAGTATACAAAAAAAAAGAAAAAAAAAAAGGCCTCGGTGAGAAGGAGCATTACCCAAGATAGTGCTCTATTACCATGTTGAATTGTCCTATCTCGATAAGATGGTGGATGACCCAAGGTGGTGCTCTATTAACATGTTGAATTGCCCTATCTCGACAAGATGGAGGATGACCCAAGGTGGTGCTCTATTGGTATGTTGAATTGCCCTATCTCGATAAGATTGAGGTTGACCTAAGGTGGTGCTCTATTACCATGTTGAATTGCCCTGTCTCGATAAGATGGAGGATGACCTAAGGTGGTGCTCTATTAACATGTTGAATTGCCCTATCTCGACAAGATGGAGGATGACCCAAGGTGGTGCTCTATTGGTATGTTGAATTGCCCTATCTCGATAAGATTGAGGTTGACCTAAGGTGGTGCTCTATTACCATGTTGAATTGCCCTGTCTCGATAAGATGGAGGATGACCTAAGGTGGTGCTCTATTAACATGTTGAATTGCCCTCGCTCGATAAGATGGAGCATGACCTAAGGTGGTGCTTTATTGGTATGTTGAATTGTCCTATCTCGATAAGATGGAGGATGACCCAAGGTGGTGCTCTATTACCCTGATGAATTGCCCTATCTCGATAATATTGAGGATGACCTAAGGTGGTGCTCTATTACCATGTTGAATTGCCCTATCTCGATGAGAAGGAACATGACCGAAGGTGGTACTCTATTGGTATGTCGAATTGCCCTATCTCGATAAGATTGAGGTTGACCGAAGGTGGTGCTCTATTACCATGTTGAATTGCACTGTCTCGATAAGATGGAGGATGACCGAAGGTGGTGCTCTCTTGGTATGTTGAATTGCCCTATCTCGATAAGATGGAGGATGACCTAAGGTTGTGCTCTCTTGGTATGTTGAATTGCCCTCGCTTGATAAGATGGAGGATGACCTAAGGTGGTGCTCTATTAGCATGATGAATTGCCCTATCTCGATAAGATGGAGCATGACCCAAGGTGGTGCTCTATTACCATGTTGAATTGCCGTATCTCGATAATATTGAGGATGACCCAAGGTGGTGCTCTATTGGTTTGTTGAATTGCCCTATCTCGATAATATTGAGGATGACCTAAGGTGGTGCTCTATTGGTTTGTTGAATTGCCCTATCTCGATAAGATGGAGGATGACCTAAGGTTGTGCTCTCTTGGTATGTTGAATTGCCCTCGCTTGATAAGATGGAGCATGACCCAAGGGGGTGCTCTATTACCATGTTGAATTGCCCTATCTCGATAAGATGGAGGACGACCTAAGGTGGTGCTCTGTTGGTATGTTGAATTGCCCTCGCTTGATAAGATTGAGGTTGACCTATGGTGGTGCTCTATTGCCATGTTGAATTGCCCTATTTCGGTGAGTAGGAGGATGACCCAATGTGGTGCTCTATTACCATGTTGAATTGCCCTCGCTCGATAAGATGGAGCATGACCCAAGGTGGTGCTCTATTGGTTTGTTGAATTGCCCTATCTCGATAAGATGGAGGATGACCCAAGGTGGTGCTCTATTGGTTTGTTGAATTGGCCTATCTCGATAAGATGGAGCATGACTGAACGTGGTGCTCTATTACCATGAAGAATTGCCCTCGCTCGACAAGATGGAGAATGACCGAAGGTGGTGCTCTATTGGTTTGTTGAATTGCCCTATCTCGATAAGATGGAGGATGACCCAAGGTGGTGCTCTATTGGTTTGTTGAATTGCCCTATCTTGATAAGATGGAAGATGACGAAGGTGGTGCTCTATTACCATGTTGAATTGCCCTCGCTCGATAAGATGGAGCATGACCCAAGGTGGTGCTCTATTGGTTTGTTGAATTGCCCGATCTCGATAAGATGGAGGATGACCTAAGGTGGTGCTCTATTACCATGTTGAATTGCCCTATCATGGTGAGGAGCATGACCTAAGGTGGTTCTCTCTTGCTATGTTGAATTGCCCTCGCTCAATAGGATGGAGGACGACCTAAGGTGGTGCTCTGTTGGTATGTTGAATTGCCCTCGCTTGATAAGATTGAGGTTGACCTATGGTGGTGCTCTAATGCCATGTTGAATTGCCCTATTTCGGTGAGTAGGAGGATGACCCAAGGTGGTGCTCTATTGGTATGTTGAATTGCCCTATCTCGATAAGATGGGGGATGACCTGAGGTGGTGCTCTATTGGTATGTTGAATTGCCCTCGCTCGATAAGATGGAGGATGACCTAAGGTGGTGCTCTGTTGGTATGTTGAATTGCCCTACCTCGATAAGATGGAGGATGACCTAAGGTGGTGCTCTATTGGTATGTTGAATTGCCCTCGCTTGATAAGATTGAGGTTGACCTATGATGGTGCTCTATTGCCATGTTGAATTGCCCTATCTCGGTGAGTAGGAGGATGACCAAAGGTGGTGCTCTATTGGTATGTTGAATTGCCCTCGCTCGATAAGATGGAGGATGACCCAAGTTCTCAACTTTTTAATGCTGTGAACAAACTTCAGGCACAACATACCAAATATAATTTGTGCCAAGTTTTGTCATAATCCCATCAGCGGTTTCAGATAAGAAGTTGCAAGTGTTTACGGGCTGACCAACTGATGAAGCGTCATCCCATAAAAAAAATCTACGTTCCAGGTGAGTTAAAAATCACACTAGTTTCTAAAAATGTTTTCAAAAATACTTTTATTATGTTTTAACAGTAGAATTGCATTATTTTAATACTTTAAACAACAATAAATGCAATAGCAAATCAAATTCAAAATGGCCGACTCGGATCTTGTCATTACAAAAATGGCCGTATCTACCATCTAAAACACAAGGTGTGTGTGTGTGTGTGTGTGTGTGTGTGTGTGTGTGTGTGTGTGTGTGTGTGTGTGTGTGTGTGTGTGTGTGTGTGTGTGTGTCTGTCCCCCTTCATCAGGGAAGGTTTTAAAGGCTTTGAGCAGCGCTTTAGGAAGGATTTGAGTGGGGGTTTTAATGGGCAAATCTTTGAACTGGTGTGTCCACCAGGTAAAAGACCTAAAAGACTCTGAGGACCCAAAATACCCCAAGGACTCAGAAAACCCAAAGAGACCCCAAGGATCCAAAAGACCCAAACGACCCCGAGGAGTCAGAAGAGCCCAAGGTCTCTGAGGACGCAAAAGACCCAAAACACCATAAGGACCCAGAAGACCCCAAGGACTCTCAAGACACCAAAGGCCAAAAAGACCCTGAAGACCCAATGGATCCCAAACACCCAAAAGACCCCGAAGAACCAAAAGACCCTGAATTCCCTTAAAGATCCAAAATACCACAAGACCCTTAATGACCCAAATGACCACAAAACCCAAAAGACCCCGAAGACCCAAAATTCCCCAAAGACCCATAAAGACCCAAAATACTCCAAGACCCTAAAATACCACAAAGACCCCGAAGACGCAAAATACCCCAAAGATCCTTAAAGACCCAGAGGACCCAAAAGACCCTGAAGATTCAAAAGACCCCAAAGTCCCTTAAATACCCAGAAGACCCAAAAGGCCCTGAAGACGATAAAGACACCGAAGACCAAAAATACCGAGAAGACCCTTAAAGACCTTGAGACCCCAAATATCCCAAAGACCTTTAAAGACCCAGAAGACTGAAAAGACCCTGAAGACCCTGAAGACCCAAACTATCCTGAAGACTCAAAATACATCAAAGACCCAAGAGACCGAAAAGACCCCAAAGACCAAAAATACACTGAAGACCCAAAATACCTCAGAGACCCAAAATATCCCAAAGACCATTAAAGACCCCAAAGACCCCAAAAAAAACAAAGACCAAAAATATCAAAAAGTCCCCGAAGACTAAAAATGACCCAAATACCCCGAGGACTATTAACGACCCCACAGACCCAAACAATCCAAAACACCAAAAATACCCCAAAGACCCAAATTACCCCTAAGGCCCAAAGATACCCCAACAACCCAGAGGAAAGAAAAGACCCAAGGACCCCAAATAGCCAGAGGACTCAAAACACTCAAATGACTCAAAAGACCCTGAGGAACTAGAAGACCCAAAAGACCCTGGGGACACAAAAGACCCCGAGGGCCCAAAATATCCCAAGGACGCAAAATACCCTGAGCACCCAAAAGACCCAAATGACTCAGAGGACGCAAAAGACCCTGAGGACTCCAAAGACCCAAAAGAAGAGTAATCATGTTTCTTGCATCTTACGTAGACGGTGGCTTGCAAACCGCGCCTCAAGGTTTCAAAGGTCGGTGTAGAGAAGCTTTTTATGTCGCCGGAGGCATTATGTTTTTGGGTTGGCCGTCCGTCCGTCCCGTCCGTCTGTCTGTCCGTACGTACGGGCTAAACCTCGTTTTTCTCAGCAACCACATGTCCGATTGAGACGAAACTTCCAGGGTAGGAGTGACACCCATGCAGCATGTTTTTATGATAATTGTGATGTCATCTGTCACGCGGTATGGCAGCCATCTTGGATTAAACACAAATAATTAAGATTATTTCTCGGAAACCTCGGAATGGAAAAATTTGAAACATGGCACATTGTCAAGTACTCCCAATGGGGAACAAAAGCATGATAATGATGACATCATAGGTGAAGTGGTACACCAGCCAAAAATGTTTTAATCGAATTCCTTATCCTAAAAATCTGAAATTGCATGCACATGATCTATGACCCATTTGTATTGAAATATTAAATTTATGACATCATCGGTCACAGGGTTTGGCAGCCATATTGGATTGAAGGAAAATATTAAATAATTATGTCTCTGAAACCACTCACCCTATCAATGTGAAATTTTACAAATATCATCTAACAGCACTGTTGCATATAGTTTGAAAATTATGTCACAGGTCACGTGGTTTGGCAGCCATCCTGGGTAGAAAAACGAACCTTATCCGATCAACAGAAACTTCACTTCACAAAACTTCACTTCAATGGCATCTACCCTTTGTGGGACTATGCGGAGGCATATTGGTGACACAGTCGCATTGTTCTAGTTTTTTTTTAAATCACAATAAATACAAGGCACAGAGAGGTGAAATTCGCTGTACGTGATGTGCAATGTGCACAGAGTAAACCGAGTGTTAATTTACGTCTGTAGGGATGTCTAATAAATAAAGAAGATATAAGCACACCTGACACTAGGCCCAGGCTTCAGACTTTGGCATGCTCACGAGGCTGCACCGTCAAATAAACTGTTCCAACCCATCATTTTTGACGGGCTTTATACGACTACTAGTGCGTGCCCGTACGTGCAGGGAGGTAAGTACGTGGACATACGTACGTTGACGTACGTACCAAAAATAAGGCCTCACTGTCCGGAAGTTCGCATATCGCAGTTACGATTAATCGCAAATTAGTTTTAATGGCCAATTCTTCAATTAGCGCCAACATATTTTGCCATTTTGCAATTTCATCGCAAGGAAAAGCACAAAGAGAAGAGAACAACAAACACACACGCGGTTCCTTCGCTGTAGCTTGACCGCACGTGCAAAGAAAATTTAAAACTTTCATCGTTCCTTCGGTCTTCGCTCTCGTCCTTCGCCGTTCCTTCGCTCTCGTCCTTCGCTGTTCCTTCGTTCACGTACAAAACGTATGTGTTTGCTAAATAAATGGCCATAACTTGGTAACCACTTGTCCGATTAATAGCAAACCTTGAAAAGGCACATCCTCAGGTCCCCAGCAATATACCTGGCAAGTTTCACTTAGATCGGACCAGTAGTTGTCGAGAAACAGTGGTCACAGACATACACACAGACAGACACACAGACAGACACACAGAGATTGCTTGCATTATAGAGAGATTATATGAATGATATTGTTAGCTATCGTGACATTCTTTCATCATGTACTAATAATGCAATATTTTGCATCTGAAAGAACATTCCGTGCAGGCAAATTACAGACAAGCTGTGACCAATTAGCTCCCTGGAGGCGTTCAGCAATTTGAAGATTGCAGAGAGCATTTGCAGAACTTCTGCTCCTCCATGAAAAGAAACAACTTCACCTTGTTTGAGATGAGCAAATTCAAACAGAAGAGCTAACAGAACACTTTGAAGGAAGACTACACCTTGTTCGTTTGACGTCAAACTCACCAAGTAGACCTGGATGAGTTTTTCCAGTACGAAAACCAGGAAATTGCAGCATCTATCAGATCAAATGGAGATCTTCACAAGACTCAAAAAGTAGAACTAATGACCTGTCTAGAAGCCATTGCTCCAACAGAATCGTCCAGCCTGTCGTCCAAAATGTTATGGCCTGTACAGACACACTGAAGCTCAATGGTAAATAAATAAAGAAACATAGAAACGGTTAAAAAAAAACATGGCGTCTCAGGCTTGACGTGGTGTGGCAGGAGGGGAGGGGGAGGGGTAATAAGTACTATTTATCGTCACTCACTTTGTCCTTTCACAGTGTGATCCACATTTTAGTTGTTTTCTCCATAATCTCATTGTGAAGGTTTGTTGAAAATGTAATGACACCAGCCGGAATGGTTAAAAAAAAGTTATGGCCTGGTTAAGCACACACACACACACACACACACACACACACACACACACACACACACACACACACACACACACACACACACACACAATTCCAATATCCCATCTCCCACTACATGTGGGAGAGAAGGAGGGGGGGGGGGGCGACAGGATAAGAAGGTGCAAAAATTGATCCCCTTAACTACAGGTGTAGTGTTGTAAACCCTGTTGTAAACAGGGTTTAAATTGTAAACCAGTAAACTGTAAAAAGTAAAATAACCAGTAAATTGTAAAAATTAAACTGTAAACAGGGTAAACCCTGTTGTTGTAAACCCCAACACCAGTAAACCCTGGTGTTGGGCTAGCGGTTAGGGTGTCGGCTTGGGATCCTAGGATCGTGGGTTCGTAATCCCGGTCGATCGCTGAATTAACGCCAGGGGGGTTGACTCAGCCTGTCATCCTTCCGAGGTCGGCTAATTGAGTACCAGTTCACTGGTAATTCCCTGTTTGTCGTAAAAGACGACAAAAAGGGTTGGCGTCAGGAAGGGCATCCGGCCGTAAAACATTGCTTCAAAAGGGGGACCGAATAACAACAACAACCACGGTCCTCGAAAAAGGCCAACCCCCGCTTTGCGGGGAAAAATGGCCTCTAAAGGTGGGTTTTTTTTTTTTTTTTAACTACAGGCCAATTAGCTTACTTCCAAACATCAGAAGGTCATGAAATCCATCATCACAGTTGATATAAAATCATTCCTTTTCTCCAATGACCTCATGTGAAATCATCAACTTGGATTCAGGCCTGGTCACTCCACCTTGGACATGCTGCTTCTACTCTCCTAACAATGGATGGAGTCCTCAATGTCAGACATTAGATCAGGGCCGTCTTTCCGGACATATCTCTTGCTTCTGATACAGTCTGGCCTCCCGCCTTGCTCTCCAAACTCTCTGCCTAGGCCCTAGGGCATCGAAGACAAACTCCACACTTGGATTACTGACTTCCTCTTCTCTCATAGACAACGTGTGCCTCTCAACGGAATCCCGTCTCTGTCAAGGCTGGAGTACCTCAAGGCCGTGTTCTAGGCCCCATCTTATTCTTAATCTTCATAAATGATCTCTCTGACTCTCTGGAAAATCCTCTTTCTAGATTTGCTGAAGATTCCACCCTCTGCCGTGACATCCACCATCTTTCAGACAAGCAAGCTGCAGCTAGCCTCTTCCCTCTCTTCAAACCTTGATAGAATCACAAGATGGTCAAACACCTTGAATATCTCTTTCAATCCTGACAAATCTCACACTCTCACTATCTTTCTCTGTAAAGACCGTCTGGAAAACCCTCCCATCTATTTTATTAACAATCCTCTTGAGGAAGCTCAACCATTCAAACTCCTGGGTCTCACTATCAGCCATGATCTCTCTTGGGCAAAGCACCTTTCAAAGTTGGCCTCAAAATCCAGCTGTGGACTGGGCATCCTCCATTATACAAAGGCCTTCCTTGGCCTACCTGAACTCCTATACACTTACAAGGCCTTCATCCGCAGCTTAAAGCCTGGTGTTGCCTTAATGGTTAAGATGGCTGGATTAAGACCCAATGGTCTTGAATTCAAGCCCCTGTCGTGCTGTTCAATTAACACCAGGCGGGTCTACTCAGCCTGTCATCCTTTTGAGGTTGGCAAAATGAGTATCAGGTTGCTGTTAAGGGGGCACTGCATCAGTGGCACAGCCACACCCCCAGAAAAAGGATGCAGTCAATCAGCCACAGGCTGCACACAAATAAATAAATAAAACTAGATGGTATTTATAGAATACTTACCTGAGCATGTCAACCTGATGCGAGCCAACTCTTCTGTTTTTTTTCTTTGATCCAATATGGCTGCCAGACCACGTGACCGATGACATCATAAATTTATATTCCCTAATATAATTGTTGGGTAGATCACGCTCAAGAAATTTCAAACTGATCAGACCAAGCGTTGTCCCTGTCAGATTATGTCATAATTAAGACACCAATGACGTCATCGTTAACAACACGTATTCCCCATGTGGAGTTCTTTACAACGCACCATGTTTCAATTTTTTCCATGGAGTGGTTTTGGAGATATAGAGGTGCAATGTTGTTCGGTTTTTCCAAGATGGCGGCTGTACCACGTGACCTATGACGCCATAATTATCATTACAAAATAAACAGGCAGACGCGGTCCTATGATGAAAATTTCGTGTCCATCGGACAAACAGTTGCAGAGAAATTTGTTGTCCCATACTGATCAGGTCAAGCGTTGTACTTGTCGAATTATGACGTCATAATGAAGGGACTGATGACATCATCATTAACATATCTTATTCCCCATGGGGAGTACTTGACAATGAGCCATGTTTCATTTTTTCCATTGAGTGGTTTCGGAGATATAGAGGTGTAACTTTTTTCCAAAATGGCGTCCGTACCACGTGACATATAATGTCATAATTATGAATAAATTTTTTTTTACAGTAGGAGGCGCTCCTGTGGTAACATTTCATGTCAATCGGACCAACGGTTGCTGAGAAAATGAATTTTTAAAATGCTGATACGCCAAACGTACGCATGTACGTAACCGAATGCCTAACCCTGCTTTTCGCTTACCGAGCACAGGGTAAAAATCCGCAGCTTGATGGAGTACTGCTCTCCCCTTTGGGCTGGCACCCCTGCCTCACACCTCACACACCAAGGTTTTCAAGATCATTGGAATCTCCCGTGATGAAGCTGAGTCCATGGGACTATCACTTCGTCATCACCGACATATCGGTCGTCTCTCTGTCTTCTTCCCATACTTTCCGTTCTTCCATCCTCTGCTCTTTCCGTGCTCACCATGTTTCTGTAGGACACACATAGCGCACCATCAACACCCTTCTGGAAAAACTACCGAAATCCAGGATCACTGCTCACCTCCACTCATTTGTTCCTCTACTTTTTTTTTTCACTGACTGCGAAGTCAACTTCCACATCCTCTTCAATTTCATT
Source organism: Myxine glutinosa (assembly GCF_964187855.1). Lineage (NCBI taxonomy): Eukaryota > Metazoa > Chordata > Myxini > Myxiniformes > Myxinidae > Myxine > Myxine glutinosa. Next base: position 119,454,508 of record NC_136262.1, read on the forward strand.
GTTCCCTCACAATCTTCAAGAAGCTCTTTGCCGCCCGCCATCTCATATCATCCCGATCCAAAAAAAAAAACCATGATCTTTTTACCCTCGTTAACCCCTCTCCCCTTCTCCTTCATTACACAAAGTCCACCTCATTCCACATTTCCAGCTTTTGCTTCCTGAGACTTTCCTTTTGTATCCATCTTTACCACCCCTATGCCCTGCGTCCTTTCCTGCCCCGCCCCCTCATCCTCAGATGGACCTTCACTCTCTGATGGACCTTCGTTCTCTGATGGACCTTCACCCCTAATGGACATTTACTCTCTGATGGACCTTCACTCTCTGATAGACCTTCACATCTCAGGAACATTTACTCTCTGATGGACCTTGAACTCTCGGATGGACTTTCAACTCTCGGATGGACCTTCACCTCTCATGGACATTTACACGACTCACAATAAGTTTGGGATATTGGCAGGTTCTTCGGTGTGTTTGATTTTGTGTATTAATTAAGTTGAAAAAAGTTGTTGGTTCTAATTCTATGGTTATTAATGAGTGTGAAAAAACACAGCATTCTTGATTTCAATACCCTAACCCTAAACCCCTATAAAAAAAAAAAACTCACTCCCACAATATCCCTAACTTATTGTGAGTAGTGTACTCTCTGATGGACCTTCCACTCTCGGATGGACCTTGAACTCTCGGATGGACCTTGAACTCTCGGATGGACCTTGAACTCTCGGATGGTCCTTCAACACTCTGATGGACCTTCAACACTCTGATGGACCTTCAACACTCTGATGGACCTTCACCTCTCATGGACTTTCACTCTCTGATAGACCCTCACTCTCTGAAGGACCTTCAACTTTCATGGACCTTTACATATCAGACATTTACTCTCTGATGGACCTTCACTCTCCGTTAAACCTTCACCTCTCATGGACCTTGAACTTTCAGATGGACCTTGAACTCTCGGATGGACCTTCAACACTCTGATGGACCTTCAACTCTCTGATGGACCTTCAACTCTCTGATGGACCTTCAACTCTCTGATGGACCTCCGTGCTCCCCTTACACTCGTGCCTCTTATTCAACAATGAACACCATACCACGGTCTTCCCTCGCTGGACATTGGAGGTTTTCATTCGTATAGACGGAACATGGTCAAGGCTCATGGAAGAGCTAGAGCAGAATGGAATGGAACAAAATGGAAAAGGGGAAACACCAACACAGAGTAGAAGTTAGAGAAAGATCAAGGGGGGGGGGAAGAAGGACCAATGGGGGCAAACAATCTGAACACAAACTGAATGAAACACGGCAAGAGAAGGAAGGGAAGTGGCAATGAAAGAGAAAAGTAACAAATCAACCAACAACTAACCAACAAAAAAGGGTGAGGGGAGATGGGGGTGGGGTCACATTACCTGAAAAAGGAGGTGCCTGAAGACGTTTTCTGGAGCTGTTGTGGGATGTCTGCCCTCAAGTGACCTTTTCTGGAGCCACAGGTCGAGTAAACAGGTTTGCTGAAGGTATGTCTCTGATTCATCGGAGTTTTGAACTTTGTATTGTAATAAACACGGAGTGGGACGCTCGTCTCGTTTTAAACACACAGTTTATAACACGAGGGGCATTACAAAGAACCAGAAACGCTGACAGGTAAGTGACAGGTAATTCACATCTGTCGTCTGTGTATTCTCCACAAGGATTACCCACCAAGGAAAGTGCCCTCGAGCACACCTGTATACCTGTATACCTGTGCAACATTCACCCCCCAATGCCAACCATCTAATTGCAGGTCATGCCCGTGAGGTGTGAACACTCATGGTCAATCATTTGAATTTGCACACTCCTCATTGTATATCTTACAATAATTCACCAAATGTCCGTCCGTCCATCTGTCTGTCTGTCTGTCTGTTCGAAGGTACCGTAAAACTGCTGAACCGATCGCAAATATATTTCGGGTGGATAATCCTGGGATCTCCAGGAGTAAAATAGGCTATTTAGTTTTTCCAATTTCAGCTTTCGTCTCCAGCATTCTCAGGTTTGGACTCCCGCATAACATTCGCGTTCGCATAACGTTCATTGTTCTCATTGTGACGGTGTTGCTTTCCCGGGTGCCGCGCGATCGGTGCAGCCGTTTGTGCTGCACCCGGGAAAGCAACATGTCTCCATCGATCGCTAACAGATCGCTGTCTCCATCGATCTTGCCAAGGCCGTAACAGCTATCGGCTCAAAATCCTTTTAACTGTTGATTTGGTACAGTTACACGTATTGGGAATTTGGTACACGTATCGGGAGTAGGCCTACATACGACATAGCGATTGTGAACACGATTATCGATCACGATTCACGATCATAGTGTATCGATCACGATTTGAAACACGATGGAATAATATTTACCGATATGAACAGTGATGTGGTTTTTATTGAAATTCTACAAATACCGTTTAGATTTTGATGATTTGCGTGTGATATGATTTAACGGATGTTTATATGAATCGTTTAAAATAAAATAAAAACCCTTCAATTTCTGATATTTTGCCTTTTCATTTGGGCCTCCCAATTGAAGCCCCACCTGTAGGGCGGGTACCGTTGCTAGTAATATTAAATTTACACAATCTTCATTGTATATTATATATAAATTTACACAATATTCATTGTATATTATATATAAATGTACACAACCATTTGAATTTACACAAACTTCATTGTATACAACAAGCGTGACGGCGCGCTCCACGCGCCTCACCACACGTCGTTTCAGAGGGATAGGCATTTTTGACCATTTCGGTGTCTTTTGGGTCTTTTTGGCGTTTTCAGGGCCATTTGGGTCTTCAGGGTCTTGTGGATTCTCTGGGCCTTTAAGGGTATTTTGGGTCTTTGGGGTGTTTTGAGTATTTGGGGTCTTCAAGGTGTTTTTGGTCTTTAGGGTCTTTGGGGTCTTCGGGGTGTTTTGGGTCTTTGGGGGTAGTTTTGGTCTTCTGGGTCTTTGGGGTATTTTGAGTCTTCGATGTATTTTGGGTCTTCATGGTCTTTAGGGGCTTTTGGGTCTTTAAGCATCTTCAGGGTGTTTTGGGTCTTCAGGGGTTTTTGGGTCTTTGGGGTGTTTTGGGTCTTCGGGGTCTTTTGGGTCTTTGGTGCCATTTGGGTCTTCAGGGTCTTTTGGATCCTCTGGGACTTTAAGGGTATTTTGGGTCTTTGGGGTGTTTGGGTCTTCGGGGTCTTTTGGGTCTTCCGGGTCTTTGGGGTCATTGGGGTGTTTTGGGTCTTCAGGGTGTTTTGGGTCTTTGGGGTCTTCAGGGTGTTTTGGGTTTTCAGGGCCATTTGGGTCTTCAGGGTCTTTTTGAGTCTCAGGGCCTTCAAGGGTATTTTGGGTCTTTGGAGTATTTTGGGTCTTTTGAATCTTTAAGGGTATTTTGGGTCTTCAGGGGTGTTGGTGGTCTTAAGGGTCTTGGGGGACTTAAAGGGTCGTCAAAGGTCTGAGGGTCGCAGCAGTCTAAAAGTAATTAAGAGGGTTAATTAAGAGGGGGTTCATTTTATTTGAAGAAGAAGAAGAAGACGCTTTGGTCGCATATAAACAAACACACAAACCGACATAACCGTATACGTTTGCTCTATTATAATAAAGATACATACATTTACACAACCATTTTAATTTGCACAATCTTCATTGTATACAAGATAAAATTTATACAACCATTTGCATTTGCAAAATCTTCATTGTAAATAATATATAAATTTACCCCCTCCTTTGAATTTGCACAATCTTCATTGTATATATAATAAATACATTTACACAACCATTTGCATTTGCAAAATCTTCATTGTAAATAATATATAAATTTACACAATCATTTGAATTTGCACAATCTTCATTGTATATAATAAATACATTTACACAACCATTTGCATTTGCAAAATCTTCATTGTAAATAATATATAAATTTACACAATCATTTGAATTTGCACAATCTTCATTGTATATAATAAATACATTTACACAACCATTTGCATTTGCAAAATCTTCATTGTAAATAATATATAAATTTACACAATCATTTGAATTTGCAATATCTTCATTGTATATAATAAATACATTTACACAACCATTTGCATTTGCAAAATCTTCATGGTAAATAATATATAAATTTACACAATCATTTGAATTTGCACAATCTTCATTGTATATAATACAATACTCACAATAAGTTAGGGATATTGTGGGAGTGAGTTTATTTTGAAGACCCCAAATAAGAATTTCCCTGCAAATGGCACAATAAAGATTTATTATTATTATTATTATTTTTTATTTATATATATATAGGGTTTAGGGTTATGGTATTGAAATCAAGAATGCTGTGTTTTTTCACACTCATTAATAACCATAGAATTAGGAGCAACAACTTTTTTCAACATAATTAATACACAAAATCAACCACACCGAAGAACCTGCCAATATCCCTAACTTATTGTGAGTAGTGTAAATACATTTACACAACCATTTGAATTTGCACAATCTTCATTGAAAATAATATATAATGTTTACACAACCATTTGCATTTGCAAAATCTTCATTTTAAATAATATATAAATTTACACAATCATTTGAATTTGCCAAATCTTCATTGTATATAATATATATGTTTACACAACCATTTTAATTTGCAAAGTCTTCATTATACAGTCACGTGAAAAAGTAAGTACACCCCATGTAAAGTTTTGACTTTTTCAACATATTTCAACATACAGCTATTTGATCTTCATTTCAACAATATTGATAGATAAAGGTGATATAATATAACAAATATCATGAAACATTTACATTTTGTAGTCCATTGTATAATTTAAATAAACATAAATGAAAATTTCGCATGTGGAAAAAGTAAGTACACCCTTGCCTTGGCTCTAATAGGTGGTATTGCCCCCTTTGGCAGAAACAACCTCAAGTAGGCGTTTCTTATAACTGTCTACCAGTCTCTGACATCGACTGGGAGAAATTTTTGCCCACTCCTCCATGCAGAATTCTTTCAGCTGTGCGATGTTTGAGGGGTTTCTTGCATGCACAGCTCGTTTCAAATCCCCACACAACATCTCGATGGGATTTAGATCTGGGCTCTGACTTGGCCATTCCAGAACCCTCCATTTCTTTCTTTTCAGCCATTCCTTGGTGGATTTACTGGTATGTTTAGGGTCATTGTCATGTTGCAAGGTCCACCTTCGGTTGAGCTTCAACTTTCCGACAGATGGCCTCACATTATCCTCAAGCACCCTCTGGTACAATGAAGAATTCACAGTGGATTCTATGATGGTGAGCTGCCCAGGCCCTGATGCAGCAAAGCTGCCCCAAACCATAATATTTCCACCACCATGCTTTACAGTTGGTATCAGGTTCTTGTGGTCAAATGCTGTCTTTGGTTTTCGCCAAACATGTCTTCTGGTACTGTGGCCAAATAGCTCTACCTTTGACTCATCTGTCCAGAGCACATTGTTCCAGAAGTGCTGGTCTTTGCCCAGGTGTTCATTGGCAAACTCTATTCTTGATGCCCTGATGTTCTTTCTGGAAAGCAAAGGTTTCCTCCTGGCACACCTCCCATGTAGATCAAATTTGTGCAGCCGCTTTCTAATGGTAGACTCATGCACTTTGACATCAACAGTGGCAAGAGCTACCTGTAGGTCCCGTGATGACATTCTGGGGTTCTTAGAGACTTCTTTCAGCATCTTGCGGTCTGCTCTCGGGCTGAACTTGCTGGAGCGGCCTGGCCTGAACAAGTTAGCAGTTGTTTGGAATCTTCTCCACTTGTAGATGATCTTCCGGACAGTCGAATGATTGATTTCAAATTGTTTAGAGATCTTTTTAAATCCCTTCCCAGACTCGTAGGCATCCATAACCTTCTTTCTGAAGGCCTCAGAGAGCTCTTTTGATGTAGGCATGGTGCGTCACACACTTCAACAACAAAGAGCAAACCAAACTAAATGTCTGAGGTTTAAATAAGACAGGTTCCTCCAAGATCCCCTCTAACGATGTTCTCATCATTTGCACCTGAGCTGGTGCACCTGATTCTAATTTTAGGTATTTGAAGTAGTGATAAATGTAAGGGTGTACTTACTTTTTCCATATGCGAAATTTTCATTTATGTTTATTTAAATTATACAATGGACTACAAAATGTAAATGTTTCATGATATTTGTTATATTATATCACCTTTATCTATCAATATTGTTGAAATGAAGATCAAATGGCTGTATGTTGAAATATGTTGAAAAAGTCAAAACTTTACATGGGGTGTACTTACTTTTTCACGTGACTGTATATACTAAATTTACACAACCATTAAAATTTGTAAAATCTTCATTGTAAATAATATATAAATTTAAACAATCATTTAAATTTGCAAAATCTTCATTGTAAATATATAAATTTACACAATCATTTCAATTATAAAAATATTCATTGTATATAATATAAATTTACACAACCATTTGAATTTGCAAAATCTTCATTGTATACAATACATACATTTACACAATCACTTCATTATATGTACTAGTGGGGTCACCCATGGGAATCCCACGGGCATGGAGGTGTATCGTTGGATCGGTGCAGCCGTTTTTGCGGTACCCGGGAAATAAACGTTAGGCGTGAGTCCAAACCTGAAAATGCTCGAGACCAAAGCTGAAATTGGAAAAACAATATCGCCTATTTTACTCCAGGGGGTCCCAGGATTACCCACCCAAAATGTCACTTCGGATCTTTCTCCTGTTGAAATGTGAATCTCCGACCCAGTTTCAGATTCATGAGCGACTCAAGCAGGTTTTCATCAAGGATTCTCCTATACTTTGCACCAGCCGTTTCCCATTCTATCCTGACAATCTTGCCAGTCCCTGCTGATGAAAAACAGCTCCATAACATGATGCTGCCACCACCATGCTTGACAGTAGAGATGGTGTTGACTGGATGATGTACAGTATTAGACTTACGACAGACGTAACACTTTGAACTTTAGACCAAAAAGTTAAATTTTTGTCTCGTCTGACCACAAAACTTTTCTCCACATGCCTGTAGTATCATCAGGACAAATCAGCTTTTCACAAACTTCATATGAACTTTTAATGCTTTTTTTCCGGAATGGCTTCTTTCTTGCCACCTGTCCATAGAGGCCAGGTTTGTGAAGGAAATGGCATATTGTTGATTGATGAACACTCACCCCAATCTCAGCCATAGAGCCTTGCAGATCTTTCAAAGTCATTGTTGGATTTACAGGGACATCCCAAACCAGTGTCCTGCTTGTCCGGATGCTGAGTTTGGATATGCAACCTGATCTGGGTAGAGTCTGGGTGGTGGTATGATGCGTCTTCCACTTCTTAATGATGGATTCACCGACTCAAAGTGATAATGAGTAACTGAAATCTTCTTATAACCCTCTCATGAACGGTGCTTCTTCACCACTTTATGCTTGACTTATTTGGAAAGCTTCTTGGTCTTCATGTTTGCCTTGTGGATGACCAAGTGAGCTTCACCTTAAATCTCTTTCGATACGTGGGGGAGATTAATAAGTTAAACCACTGATTACATACAGGTGAAACCTATTACACTTATTTTGTAACCTTTCAAACAAAATTTGTTCCTCAAGTGAATTAGGTTTAACTAGGCAATGGGTTTGACCTTTTATGCCCATTTTATACCTTTTAAGACTCTTCGACTCTTCAGATGGCTTAGACCAGTATTTCCCAACTTTTTTCGCGATGTGGCCCAACTGGCTTTTCACCTGACATGTCATGGCCCAGTGGGGATCATAGCAATTTTTTGAAACCAAAGAAATGTCAATAAGAACCACAACTTAATTCAATTTAGACTTTTGGAGTATTTAATGGAACAATATTTCTCATTTGAACAATTTCTTTGTGAAGTGAATTAATGCGAGTGAAGTAAAGCAAATTTCTTTGTGACAAAGGGTCTTGCGAGAAATTTTTAGAACAGAACATCAAGAAAATCAATTGAAAAGGCAAATGAACACTTCAGACTTCAAGACTTTTCCATAAAAAACAAATATTTATTTTAAATTAAGAAATGAATCTCTATTAACACATTGCAATAATAACCAGGAAAATAAAAAAATATTTGAAAACTCATCTCCAGGGTGCTTTGCTTGTGGGCTGCAACACAAAACATTGCAGTATCTGCCAATTGAAAAAAAACTCAAACCAGTTTAACCTGAAGCTACTTTAATGAGACATGTTCTCCTGAATTTTCTGCACCAGTTTCCAAATCCTAGGTTCTGTTGTAGAAAGCGCAATTCTAAGATCTGCCTCACATTCAAGGTGGTTCTGAGCCTTTGTCTTCAGCTGCACAAACGTTGAGAAGCCTGATTCACAAAGATAAGTTGTTGCAAAGGGCAGGAGTTTCCGAAGGCATTCCTTTGCAATGTTGGGGTAGCTTCCCATCATTTTGGCCAAAACTCAGAGACAGAGGAAGCTTCAAAGACTCTGCATCCAGAATCATTTTGAAATTCAATCAGTTCATCTTGCAGGTCATCCTGGGTGTCACTGACCTTAACAAGAAAAGGATTCCTCATGAGCACCAGTCCTTCTCTCCAAATTTCTGGAAAGTACTACAGAAATTCTTCTCGGAGACAGCTGAGGTGTGTCACAACATCCATTGCAACGCCAGGATCCAACGGCTCATTAATAGTGACTTCTGAAAGAGATTCGAACATGGTAAAGTTCCCTTCCTCAGGATTTCGTTTCCAGTTTTCAAGCTTCTGTATAAATGCACTGAGAGTGTCAATGAACTGAATGATAGTTGTTCCCTTTCCTTGCAGCTTTAGATTCATTCTGTTCAGTTGATCAAAAATATCCACAAGGTATGCAAGGCGAAAGACCCACAGCTTTTCATCGAAGGAAGCTTCAAATTTGTGCTTTTCTTGCATCTGTGGGAAACTCTGCATCTCTTCTTGGAGTTCAAACTCTCATGCCACAACATTTCCTTTTGATAGCCAACGCACCATGGTGTAGTAAAGCAGGTTCTTATGCTCTGAATCCATTTCTGTGCACAATTGCTTGAACAGTCGGGAATTCAAAGCACTGCTTTTCACGTAGTTCACAATTTTGATGACTTGTTCAAGAACATCCTGAAGATGAGATGGAAGGGTTTTTGAAGCAAGAGCTTGCCGATGAATCAGACAATGAACAGAAATGATGCCTGGAGTAAGATTTCGAACAAGCGCTTGGAAGCCACTTTTTGCTCCTAGCATTGCTGGGGTGCCATCGGTGCACACTCCACAGAGATTGTGCCAGTTCAGTTCCTCATGGTCAAAGAACTCTGTTACTTTTTCCATCACATCCACAGCTCTGGTATTTCTTTCGAGAGAACGGCAGAATAAGAATTCTTCCTTGATGGAATCACCCTTCACATACCGAACGAAGGCAAGAAGCTGGGAACAGGATGAAACATCTGTGGATTCATCCAACTGAATTGAGAACAATCCTAATGCAGCGTCTTTGATTTCAGCAATCACCTGTTCTTTTATGTCGCCAGACAAGTCAGAAATCCTCCTTTGAACCGTATTATTAGACATAGAAGTTTTGTTGAACTTTTTTTCAGCTTCTTTTCCAAGCAGAATCCTAGCCATCTTCAGAGCACATGGCTTGATCAGAGTCTCTCCGACTGTATGAGGTTTCTTCTGTTGCGCAATGAGGAGGCTGATGGTATAAGAAGCCTCCGTAAGACGCTTGTTTTGCTGAAAGAATGTTCCACTTTGATCCAAGCACTGCGCTTCACGTTCTCTTCCATTCGCTTGAAGAAGTCCACATCCTTATGTTGATGATGTGGATGAATCTTCTCCAAATGGAGCTTCAACTTCGATGGCCACAGAGATTGATTTCCGAGAACTTTCTGGCACAGGACGCATTGTCCCTTTAATTCTCCACGATCATGTAAGGATGTGAATCCAAACTTTATGTATTGCTCATCATATCCTCGTTTTGTCATTTCAGAAGGGTTTCTGGAAGAAAAAAAAGGAAAAATATTTTAAAAACAAGACTAAAAATATATGCAGGGAATAGTGGGTGGCTACCACTGGCCACCACCCACAAACACACAGAATTGAACTCTTGTTTTAGGCCTTGTGCGTGAAAAGATTATATTATTTGGCCAAATATTGAGCAGTCTCTGGCCCATCTGGAAAACGTGCTGTGGCCCACCAGTGGGCCATGGCCCACTGATTGGGAACCCATGGCTTAGACCCTTTGAGCTTTTGGACCCTTTTATACCTTTTTGGACCCCTTAACACCGTTTGATCACTCCCTTTTGATTGAACTCAATTATTTAGCTGCTTACAGAATGAATTCATTTCGAACACTTGTTCATTAGTTACTGAAGTTATTTGGCTGCTTACAGAATAAATTAATTTTGACCACTTGTTCATTATTTACTGAAGTTATTTAGCTGCTTACAGAATGAATTCATTTCGAACACTTGTTCATTAGTTACTGAAGTTATTTGGCTGCTTACAGAATAAATTAATTTTGACCACTTGTTCATTATTTACTGAAGTTATTTAGCTGCTTACAGAATAAATTCATTTTGACCACTTGTTCATTATTTACTGAAGTTATTTAGCTGCTTACAGAATGAAATCATTTTGACCACTTGCTCATTATTTACTGAAGTTATTTAGCTGCCTGCAGAATGAAATCATTTTGACCACTTGTTCATTATTTACTGAAGTTATTTAGCTGCTTACAGAATTAATTCATTTTGAACACTTGTTCATTATTTACTGAAGCTATTTGGCTGCTTACAGAATGAAATCATTTTGACCACTTGTTCATTATTTACTGAAGTTATTTAGCTGCTTACAGAATTAATTCATTTTGAACACTTGTTCATTTACTGAAGTTATTTGGCTGCTTACAGAATGAAATCATTTTGACCACTTGTTCATTATTCACTGAAGTTATTTAGCTGCTTACAGAATGAATTCTTTTCAAACACTTGTTCATTATTTACTGGTTATTTAGCTGCTTACAGAACGAATTTATTTTGAACACTTGTTCATTATTCACTGGTTATTTAGCTGCTTACAGAATGAAATCATTTTGACCACTTGTTCATTATTTACTGAAGTTATTTAGCTGCTTACAGAACGAATTTATTTTGAACACTTGTTCATTTGTCATACCCTTCCTCCCGTCCATGGTACACGGAATCTTGTGGTGAGGCTGTTGCCCAGAAACAACTTGCCTTCGTCTCCTGGAAAGCAAATCCAACGGAAGGAAATCTCATTTCCTTTCACAAAGCCCGAAACAAGTGTGTGTCCACCCTCAGGAGAGCCAGGAAACAATATCTCTCCGTTCTCAAGACCGAACTCTCTTATATGTCTCCCTCTTCCAAACCCTGGTGGCGTCTGGTCAAATCCGTTTCTGGTGTTTGTTCCCGCTCCATTCCCTCCCTTACCTCAAACGGCTACACAGCTGACTCCGCACGTGAAAAAGCTGAATGCCTCAACTCTGTGTTTGCCTCTAAATCTTGTGTCCCAAACCCATCCCTCTCTGTACCCACCATACCCAGTCGTACCCTGCTGCTCCTGGACTCTGTGTCCTTTCCTCCTGACAAGGTGGAAAAGTTTCTGTCAACCCTCGACTCTGATTCTGCAACTGGACCCGACGGCATCAGCCCACGGGTCCTAAAATCCTGCTCTGCCGCTCTATCTCACCCTCTCTCTGTTCTCTTCACCCTCTCTTCTGCTCAAGGTCAACTGCCATCTGCTTGGAAATCAGCCAACATCACCGCTTTGCACAAAAAAGGTGCAAAAACAGATCCTAGCAACTACAGACCAATCAGCCTTCTCCCAATTATCAGCAAAGTCATGGAATCCATCATTGCTTCGGATATGAAATCTTTCCTCTTCTCCAATGGCTTGATCTCTGATCATCAATTTGGTTTCAGACCAGGTCACTCTACTCTGGACATGCTGCTTCTGCTGTCTCAACAATGGATGGAGGTCCTCAATGCCAAACAGGAAATTAGAGCTGTCTCCCTCGACATATCACGTGCCTTCGACACGGTCTGGCACCCCGCTCTGCTCACCAAACTCTCCTCCTTTGGTATCCATGGAAATCTCCACGCATGGCTGGCGGACTTCCTCTCTAGTCGTCGTCAACGTGTGGCCCTGAATGGGTTTCTCTCATCTCCTCTTCCTGTTCAGGCTGGAGTTCCCCAAGGCAGTGTTCTGGGCCCCGTGCTTTTTCTGGTCTTCATCAATGATCTCCCTGACTCTCTTGAAAATCCTCTCTATCTCTTTGCTGATGACTCCACTCTCTGCCGCTCCATTCCTCTTCCCTCAGATCGGCAGTCTGCAGCCTCCTCACTCTCTGAAGACTTGGACAAAATCACAGACTGGTCAAACAAGTGGAACATGTCTTTCAATCCTGACAAATCTCACACTCTTACTATGTCTCTCCGAAAAGATCGACTGGACAACCCTCCCATCTACTTTCTCAACAATCCTCTCCAAGAAGTTCTGTCGCTCAAGCTTTTGGGTCTCACTATCTGCCATGATCTTTCTTGGGAAAACCACATTTCCAAGCTGGCCTCCAAAGCCAGTCGCCGACGGGGCATCCTCCGTCGTGCGAAGTCCTTTCTCGGCACACCTGAGCTCCTCACCACATACAAGGCTTTCATCCGCAGCTCAATGGAATACTGTTCTCCCCTATGGGCCGGTGCTCCTGCCTCACACCTAGCTCGGCTTCACGCTGTTGAAACCAAAGCTTTCAGAATTATTGGAATCTCCCGCGATGAAGCTATCTCTGAGGGCCTTTCACTCACTCACCACAGGCAGGTAGGTGGTCTTTCTGTCTTCTACCGACTCCTCTCCGGCCTTGCACCCCCAGCTCTCTCTGTGCTCTGTCCCCCAAATATTCCTACAGGTCGCACAAGATCTGCCAGCAACCGTCTGATGGTTAAACTGCCGAAATCTCGGCTCTCTGCTCACCTTCACTCTTTCATTCCTGTTTTCTCCCGCCTCTGGAACAAACTCCCTCACTCCCTTCAATCCCACTCCTCCCTCCAGGTCTTTAAAACAGCTGTTCACCACCATCTCTTATCTTCCCCCATCCAAAACCTTGATCTTTTCTACCCCCGCTAATTCACCCCAGATCCACCTTGTTTGAAATTCCAACTTCTTTCCTGGAAGTCCTGGCAGTGTCCATATGTTTTATACCTCTCCCACCGCCCCCTTCCCATGCCCCCCCCAAAGCCCTCGCCCTCTCTCAGATCTCTCGATGTCTCCATGTCTCTCGGTCCCTGCTCTCAAATGTTGTGTTTGTGTCCTTCCCCCTCTCTCCCCATCTTGTCTACCGCTCCCGATGTTATATGTTTTATGTGTCGGTTTGTCTTTCTGTGTGATTAATGTTCGCTCTTTCACGAGCCTCGATCTTGTATACAAAAAAAAATAAAAAAATAAAAAAAATAATAATAATAATAATTAGTTACTGAAGTTATTTGGCTGCTTATAGTCCAAGCCATTTAGCCCAAATATGGGGCCAGATAGGAAAAAACTGCAACACTACATATCAGTGCGAAATTGTATGCAGTAATATATACCAGATAACATATCAAAAGTCTAAAGCTCTAAAAATATGGGGTGTCTGTCAAAATCACTGGTACATGGACCCCCCTTTTCATCCTTTTGCGGTACGATTTGTTCACATTTTGCGATACATTCCGAGCACATGGTATATAATTATACTTTTAATATCAGGAATTACAGCATGTTACAGCCCCAGTACGGCCCGTACGGAACAAAAAAATAAGCACGTAAACAAAATTCCCAATAGCTAAATACTGATCACTGATATGCAAATACATGAATCACTTGTCATGACTGTTTCAGAATTATGGCACATTTTGTTGATTAAAATCACAAACTCATAATAAAATCACATATAGAGAAACTAATAATACTGACTCATAAAATACTGTCGGAAGTGAAGGATTCGCTTAAAAGTAAAAAAATGTCCACAATTAACTAATTCATCTGCATGTAACAGTCTATAACAACAGTCCACTACCTAATTAATCATCATTTTCCTCGTCATCGTCGTCGCTGAAACTGTCCAGGACGGAGTTGGTGCAGCCAGATCCACGGCACTGACCACAAGCAGGAGAACACTCCAAGTTGTTCTTGCGGCATGTACACCGTGCGGAACCACAATCGGTCGAACAGTTGCACCGGATAACATTCAACAAATCCTGAGGTGCTGGAGGGAGGTCGGTCATAACAGGAACAAGATTGCCGTCGCTCATTCTCCAGCCCCAATCCACTGGTTGTAGGCTGTTGTTTCCTTTCCACTGCTGTATTTGCAGATACACCCGTCTGCTGTGATATCTCGCTGCAGCAGATGTGGGCGGTAAGGTCTGTGGGAGTATCTTCGAAGTCTTGACTGCGACCTGTTCACAAAACCGCTTGTACCTGAGGGAATCCAAACTTTCATCAGGTTTACCCTTGTAGAGACACACGAGTGCTATCTCTCCTGCAGCCTCGACCACATCTGGTGATGCATCCTCAGCCAAGAACTGTTGGGATTGAGTTTGGAAGAGTGTGCTCATCATGAATTTCTTCAGTGACGCTCCTTTGCCAAGGCCGTACAGTCGAGACGTCGTGTCACATCCCAATACTGCGTGTATGAATAGGATGCTTTCACACACAGCTGCACCTAGCTGACGTTTCATGGACTTCACATTCCAGATGTGGTTTGGTTTTGTAGTGGATTTTGCCTGACTATACATAAACAAGTCGTGTGCTTCTATGTTTGCGTAGAAGCAGAGTAGGACGATCAGATCTGTGTCTTCTCCTATAAGGGCTGTGTTCCTCATGTTCGCCGAACTGACTGCGGTCTGGACGATTAGCAGGTCAGCATCTTCCTGGGAATGATGGGTCTGGCATCCAGAAAGCCGGAGGTATCTGCTCAACATGTTGATGAAGTTCTGTTTGTTGTTGACGTTTTCCAGGAAGATGTCTTTCTTCATGGTCAACTTCATGTCATCAGTGAAAGTCACTTCTGGTCCACCTCTACCTGCTGCTCGCCTCTGGTGGGTCATGTGCTTGGTTGATTGACCAAGATATCCATCAAATATTACGATGGCCTTTCCGTACTTTCTTGTAACATAGTCACAGTGGAGCATGCAGATCTCTCGATATGTTGGTGAACCACGTGGCCATGGTATACGGTGCAGCAGACTTCCACCATCCAAGACATACTGGATTTTGCTGATTGACTCTATGGTACCTGGTTCAAGTTTAGACCAGATAGCATCTCCGAGTACGGACTTCTGGGCTTCACGTAGCATCAGCTTTTCATCAAACAGCGCAGGTGGATGAGGGCATAACTCAAAGCGAAACATCTCTTCCTTATCTTCAGCAGATTTTGAGATGATGATGAGACGCTGGAATAGCAGTTCTGGGTCTATCTGTACCTGGTCTTTACCAACTCGCACAGATGATCTGGCCTTCAGAAATGTGGTGGCTTGGTCTTTGCGCTTGAACGTGTAGTGGACAACTGACTGATTTGTCATGGAGTGCATGATCTTGTCTCCAATGAGCTTGGCATTGTCGACATCAACCTTACTGCCAGCGTTGACACCAGTCATTATGTTCCTGAGGGATGGATGACACTTGAAAGGATTTCTGTCAACTAGAGCGACCTGTAGTGTACTTGTATCTTGCATGTCGCGATGCTGCCTGGTTTTGCCCATCTCTTTGTCCTGTTCACCTGTGCTGTACTTCACTCCAGTGAGCTCTTGCATCGATCTGTTCGTCTCCAAACAAGCCGGCATGGACAAAAGCCACGTTAACCGTTGTTGCTCTGTCATTCCTCTTCCTCTTGTTAACCCCCCGCTAGTCTTCATACTTCTCATGAGTACTTGCTCAATCATCAGGTCTGAGGAAATTCCAGCCCAAGCTCTACTACTTCTTCGGGCGACATGGAAGCCCTGAGTAAACTTACGGTGCACATCTGGATAGTCCTGTTCTAAGCTGTGCATTATTTGCAGGTAAATCCTGGCAGACTTAGCATAGAGTGAATGACCTGAGGCTGCTACATATGGTAACATATCAGATACAGCTTCGAGGTGCAGGGACCAGTTTCCCATACGCTCGGCTTTGATGAATTTTCTTAAGATCTTCACCATATCCATATACTGTAACCACAGTTTCGCTGTTCGGTCTTTGGTCAATGATTCTGTCTGTGTTTGAAAGACTTTGCTGATCTTGTCAAGGATTGGATCACTTGCTACATCGTTGGAAGATCGTGTGCCTTTCATCAACGCATCATACAGGGTCCTTGCTTTACTCACATCTGGATGAATCACATCATCATCGGCCAAGCCACTCATTGCATCTTCATCCCGAACTGGCAAGTCTTCTGCAGTTCTGTATTGTGTTCCTCCAAGAGGATCAGACAGGAGGAGTGCATTCAGGACAGCATCCAGGAGGATGTGTGCCCATACAGCCCTGGAAATTGCTTTTCCTGTTAGGATGTGATCCACTGCATTTGGTGCGTATATGAGTTCTAGCAGCTCCTTCAACCCAGAACCACCCATGAGGTGCCCTATGCTGCCAAGGAAGCTCATTTCCATATGAAAGGCACCTAGCCTTACCACAATACGTCGCATGGGGCTTCCATCTGGCTCCGAGAGAATGATCGACAATGCCTTCCACCATAGTGGCTGATCAAAGGTGATGATGGTAGGTACATCATGTTGTTTAACATGGGGCTAAATGGAGAAAACTTGATTGCATTATTTGAGAGTCACCCCATATTTTTAGACCTTTATACTTTTAGTATGTTATAAAGGTACCTTGAGGGTAATCAATACTAATGAGATCGGTAGTGTTGCAGTTTTTTCCCCGTCAAATGCTAAATGGCTTGGACTATTACACAACGAATTTATTTTGAAAACTTGTTCATTATTTACTGAGGTTATTTAGGTGCTTACAGAATGCAACCACAATCCACTTCATGAAATATATAAATATCTTTCACAATCCACCTCACCTTCTAATGTATAAAGCTAATATTTATTTTGTATACATTTTGCAAGCATGCCCCACTGGTGTATAAATTGTTGCGGATTTGGAAAGAACTCCAGGGGTACATCCAACCCATAAAATAACCCTGGAGTTTAGATATTTCCAGAGTGATTAGTTAGGTTACCCATCCTCGTATTTTTCAATGATCTTATTCCCCACGTTTTCTGACTCCTGTGTATCAACATCATCCTCAGCCACAATACCAATGATGATGTTTCTTAGAGATGGATCTGGAGAGAATGTAGAGCAGGTCACCAGCTAAGAATGAATCTTTTCAAGATCAGACAAGTCCCTGTGGACTCTTGATTCAGTGGCCTCCTCATGTTGTTCATTGGTGGTGTACGAGAGATTGGTTAGCACCTGCATGGCACTGTTGTACTCAAAGGATATTGGGGATGACATGGTCCAAATGGCACGTTCTTTGCTCCTCTGTCATTCCACTGCCCCTTGTGAGACCTTCCACACTTTTGAGGGATCTCATGAGTGTTTGTTCAATGACCAGGTCCGATCCAAGCCCAGCCCAAAACTGATCACTTCAATGAATGACATGGTGTCTTTGTTCAAATTTCTCCAGAATTGATG
This sequence comes from Myxine glutinosa, assembly GCF_964187855.1. Classification (NCBI taxonomy): domain Eukaryota; kingdom Metazoa; phylum Chordata; class Myxini; order Myxiniformes; family Myxinidae; genus Myxine; species Myxine glutinosa. Next base: position 119,472,156 of record NC_136262.1, read on the forward strand.
GGTGTTTGGGCCAAAGTTGTTCATATTCTGAAGGTATAGGTATACTGACTTCAGGTAATTTGAATGTCGCGTGGCAGCAAATATCGGTAGCGCGTCATGCACAGCACAGAAATGCATACACCATGACCCAGTGTGATCAGATCACAGAGACGCATACACCATGACCCAGTGTGATCAGATCACAGAAATGAATACACCATGACCCAGTGTGATCAGATCACAGAGATGCATACACCAGTGTGTGACCATGACCCAGTGTGATCAGATCACAGAGATGCATACACCATGACCCAGTGTGATCAGATCACAGAGATGCATACACCATGATCCAGTGTAATCCGATCACAGAGATGCGTACACCATGACCCAGTGTGATCAGATCACAGAGACGCATACACCAGTGTGTGACCATGAGCCAGTGTGATCAAATCAGAGATGCGTACATCCGTGTGTGACCATGACCCAGTGTGATCAGATCACAGAGATGCATACACCATGACCCAGTGTGATCAGATCACAGAGATGCATGCACCATGACCCACACCCAGTGTGATCAGCTCTGATCAAATTGCACGCAACCCCCAGCACTTCCTGATAACATAGCCACACTTGGATTGTCGTTGAAACAGACACACAGATGAGACTTTTCAGCAGAGATAGATTCTTCAATCGTAGAGACAGTTTTTCAGATTTTCCAACATCCTCAATGACAGCTTCACCTGACACCGATGATGCATCAATTCTTCAGCCTCATGGACCAGCGATTTGAACTCTGGATCTCGATTCATTAGATCATGAGGACCAAATTGTTCAACCATTTGTCCAAAAGAGGATGTCCCTGAAATGTCCGTTGGACGGAATTGCCTGTCATCATCTCCATGCACTACCTCCAGTATTTTCTGTATTCCTGATCCTTGCATCAGGGTGCCGATCGCCCCCAGCAAATTAATCAAGGAATGAAAACTTCCAAGGAGCAGGACTACATCATTCAAGGAACTTCTCTGCCCAACATCACAAATGATCTCTGATGACGCCTTCCAAAAAAGGCCTGGTGGAAGGTGATGATTGCTGGGATGTTGTGCTTCCATGCGAGATTTGATAGGTATGTCAGTGGTGAAAGGATGCACGTCTTATCCCCTGCGTACATGTCTATCATTGGCAGGAATACGACGGACGACTGACCAGGAAGCATATACGTCCTTGGTAGATGGTTGGCCTCATCCACTGCCAATTTGGTGTAGGTCGGCAGAAACTGAAGGAAAGTCCCCAGAGAATGTCAAAAGCTCGGTCCAAGCCCTGGGGTACTCGAAATTCTTGGAAGTTGATTGACATTTTTGTAAGCATGCCAAACCAATGTTCAGATCCAAAATTCCTTTTCTCAGCACGTTTAGTTCATTTGCCTCCCAGGCATTAACGCTGCGGTCATACCCATTCCATGAAACGTTCATTTACCATCAATTGTGATGTTGTGGTCCACATTGTCTGCTGCAAATAACAAGGACAAGTCTAATATGTCTATGCCCTAACCTAGCATACCTGGAGCCATCATCTTTGCCGCATTCTTTACAAAGCTCTGTACCGCAGAGAATGACAAACCAAAGCCTAATCTGAAAGAGTAACAAAAGGAATATTTACCAAATTGAAATAACAAGGAACATCGACTCAACAAATTACCTGAGCCGAATTACATCTTTTACATTAGACGAATAGTTGAAGGTGACATTTTTTTTTTTATGATGAAGGCTCCAGTCATGGACTATATAGTCCTCATCGAGGCCAGGCCTAAGTTTATTATGAACGAGCACGATTCACAATGTATGGAATAATACCCGATTACTCAATCGTACTTTAAGTGGTTTTACGGGATTCCTTGACCCCAAAAACCCAGGTGTAGACACCAAAATCATCACTCCATGGTAAATAGTCAACGACTTATAGCCGGCGAAGCCGGTGTTGTCAATAAACGAGTACGTATTATGTTGAAAACCTGATTATGCCTTGGCTCGAGAATCCGAAGCGCAGTGGGCGCAGCCATCTTGCGGAGGCGGAAGTATGCATAACAAATTTAAAACGTTCATTAGGAGTTTCTTTCACCCGTCGTCGTTTGATTCACAATCTTATGCACCTCCGATGTATTAATAAAATAATTTAAGACCAACATCGGCCCGCACGGGCCTGGTTATCTTCAACGAAACGCGTCACCAAACACCGGACCCAATGAGAGTCGAGCATTTGCAAAAATATTTCTAAAATGAAATCGCTCAATGGTGGCCGCCATCGACCGGATGCGGAAGTTTGCATAAAACAATTGCGAAAAAGTTCAATAGGAGTTTGTTTCACCCGTCGTTCTTTGATTCATAATCTAATGAAACCTCTCATTAGTAATTAAAATACGTTAAGACCAACCTCGTTATCTTCAACGAAAATCGTCATCAAACACCAGAACCAATGAGATTCGAGCATTTGAAAAAATATTTTTTTACAAGCTTATTACGCGTTTCGGAGGGTGAAAACGGCGTCAAATATTCTAACATTGACGAAGAATTATTTTTTAGAAATCTCGTGGCCGTCGGAGAACCGAATCAGCCAATCAGCGCCCTCGACACAGGACATCTTACCAGCGCCCTCGACACGTCTGCGACGCCGGGAACGAGGTTGGTGCAAAACAACCGATTCACGCGTAAGCATATACTGCTCGAAATAGTTCTCATCATATACTCAAATTTCCTAAGCTAAATCGTCATTGCTTTGGGCACTGTTGTCTGTTACGGAGAAAGAACAAGAACCGAAATGAAAGGAAAAATGGTACAACCTCCACCAGTGCTATCATCACTGAAACATGATTCGACAACAGTCCGTGGTAACTTGAGAGAGGTTTTTACGTTGCACCAAGTAAAGCCATCGGATGTGACACCATTGTCTTCTTTTTGGGAATATGCTGCAGTAGATGTCCCTAGTGATGGGTCATGTTTTTTTCACTGTTTGAGCTTGAGAATTTTCCTACTTCTTAAAATAGGCCTTAAGCTAGCACATCGTATCGTTACTTCCTTAAGCTTCTTGTGACATTTATTGTATGCAGGTATTGGGGAGGACTGTCTGCTCTTCTCTTTTACCAAGTCTTACCAGGTACGGTACCTACAACACCTACCTACTACCAACTACCTACCTACCTACTACCAACTACCTAACCGACTGATGCCATGGTGATGGGTAAAATAGTGGCAAGAGGTATGCAGGTATTGGGGAGGACTGTCTGTTCTTCTCTTTTACCAAGTCTTACCAGGTACGGTACCTACTACACCTACCTACTACCAACTACCTAACCTACTGATGGGTAAAATAGTGGCAAGAGGCTTTGGCTTCGCCGGCTCATTGCGGCTTTGCAGTCGGTACTAGTAGCCGGCAAAGCCGGTGTTGTGAATGAACGCGTACGTATTATGTTGAAAAGCCAGATTTTGCTGAATCCTTTGAGAATTTCGAAGCTTTGACGCACCAAATCGCTCCATGGAGGCCGCCATCTTGCAGTTGCGGAAGCATGCATAAAAAAATGCGAAAAAGTTCAATAGGAGTTTGTTTCACCCGTCTTTGTTTGATTCACCATCTTATGCACCTCTAATTTGTAATTAAAATACTTTAAGACCAACCTCGTTCCCCAAGCCCACACGGGCTCTGGTTATCTTCAACGAAAATCGTCACTAAACACCGGAACCAATGAGATTCGAGCATTTGAAAAAATATTCCAAAAACCCAATCGCTCCATGGAGGCCGCCATCTTGCGGATGCGGAAGTATGCATAATAAAATGCGAAAAAGTTCAATAGGAGTTTGTTTCACCCGTCTTTTTTCGATTCACAATCTTATGCACCTCTAATTTGTAATCAAAATACTTTGAGACATGATGGAGTGACTTTGTTGAGTGAGTCGCCAGCTCATTGCGGCTTTGCAGTAGGGTCATATTAACCATTTTAGAGCATTGCCGGCCATGTTGGATACCATCTTGGAAATGACAACTTTCCGGGGGTCGAATTTCTGTCGATCTTTTTTTGCTCATCAATATGACCAAAGAAACAAACCAAAAACAATCATAACTTTCATTGCAATAGTTGAAATTATCAGACTACTAGCCGAGTCAATATATGAAATGAGAGCAGTACAGGTCAGGTGAAACCATTCTCCGCATCTTGTGCAGCGGACGGAGCCCACTCTGGCTCTCGTGATGCGAGTTTTACACGTTGGGTAAAAGTATAAAAACAAGTTAGTTAAAAAAAATTAGTAAAAAAAAGTTGGTAAAAAGTAAAAGTTAGTTAAAAAAAAAAAGTTAGTAAAGTTAGTTAGTGAGTAAAGTTAGTTCGTTAGTTAGTAAAAGTTAGTTTTTACAGTACCTTCAGAAAGTTCTCACACACTTTTGACTTTTTCACATTTTGCTGTTACAGGCCGAATTTAAGTGTTGAAGTGAAAAATGCCTGAAAATGAAGTCTAGAAAATATATTACCTGAAATGGGGGGGAGACTGAACATCAAAATTGTTATTGTTCTACAATGGTAAAAAACAAACAAACATGGGTATAGAAATACCAAAGAAATCAAAACTGGCCTTCTGTACTCTTGTTGCCTCATTCATTTTTTGTATTTTGAATCCAAATGTCTTGAGTATAAAGAAATAATAGCAAATTTGACTTCATTGTTCCAATGTGTATGGAGGGCACTGGAGGTGTAAATAATGTACAGGAACCTCTTTCCATTAGTACTCACTAGCAACGGTACCCGCCCTATGGGCGGGGCTTCAATTGGGAGGCCCAAATGAAAAGGTAAAATATCAGAAATTGAAGGATTTTTTTATTTTAAACGATTTATATAAACATCCGTTAAATCATATCACACGCAAATCATCAAAATCTAAACGGTATTTGTAGAATTTCAATAAAAGCCACATCACTGTTCATATCGCTAAATATTATTCCATCATGTTTGGAAAAACTGGAAAAATTTGAAAAACAATATCGCCTATTTTACTCCAGGGGGTCCCAGGATTACCCACCCAAAATTTCGTTGCGATCGGTTCAGCCATTTTTGCGGTACATGGGAACAGACGGACAGACAGACATTTGGTGAATTGTAGTAAGATGTACTGTGCACTGCAAGAGGTGTTCTAGTTGTACAGTGCAAAGAAAACGATATCCGTTGACATGAGGAATCTGGCCGAAGATTGCACAGCCTCGTACTGTTGGTTATCATGTACATGCCTGCGTACAGGTGTGTTCATCAGCAAGCCCCACACATGTGGCCTGACCAATCAAGCCTAAGCCTAACCTCAATGTTGGATTGAAGGTGAAACCTTGAAAAATCCACTCCTCCTCTCAAACCACTCGAGCAGCAAAGGATGCGAAACATATGTATGATTGACTACCCTTGGGGAATATAGGTTGAAAATTAAAACTTCAGAGGTCACGTGGTCTGGCAGCCATATTGGATGAAAAAAAACAACCTTAGTTCAATACGCTTACTTTTATAATAGCAAACACTCAAACAGGTCAACGTCTTTGAACAAACAATAAACATAAAAGACATTCTTCAATCCAAATCAAAGGCAATTCTCTCTCTCTCTCTCATTTCGGTCTTTAAACTCAGATGACCATGTTTGGTGTCCTCCTTGGCACTCTAGCCATGCATCCCATGCTGAGTCAGCAAGTGATGGACGCGCTGAATCTCAAGAGAGAGGTCAAGGTCGTCTTACCAGACATCTCCCGTGCATTCGACACCATTTGGCATCACATTCTGCTCACTAAGCTAACCCCAAATGGGATCCGGCATCCTCTCTCAGATTGGCTGAAACATTTCCTCCATGGTCACAATCGGTGTGTTGCCTGCATGGAAATCTCTGCCCTGTACTTCGAGGTTGTCATTCTTCAACGCAGCATCCACGGTATGTCCTAAACTACAGTGCTTTCACAAAGTATTCACACCCCTTGACTTTTTCAAATTTTGTTGTTACAGCCTGAATTTAAAATGGTTTAAATCGAGATTTTTTGTCACTGATCTACACAAAATACCCCATATAATGTCAAAGTGCAATTTATTTGCTAGAATTTTTTTACACAATAATCAAAAAGGAAAAGCGGGAAATGTCTCGAGTCAATAAGTATTCAACCCCTTTGCTATTAAACTCCAAATTGAGCTCAGGTGCATCCAATTTCCTTTGATCATCCTTGAGATGTCTCGACAACTTGATTGGAGTCCACCTGTGGCCAATTCAATTGATTGGGCATGGCTTAGAAAGAAACACCTTTCTATGTAAGGTCCCATGGTTGACAGAGCATGTTAGGGGCAGAAACTCTACCATGAAGTCCAAGGAACTGCCGTTGAACTCCAAGATAGAATTGTGAAAAGGCATAGATCTGGGGAAGGGTATAAAATAATTTCTACAGTGTTGAAAGTTCCCAAGAGCACAGTGAGCTCCATCATTAGGAAATGGAAAGAATATCGAACTACCCAGACTCTTTCTAGAGCTGGCCATCCGGCCAAACTGAGCAACTGGGCAAGAAGGACCATGGTCAGGGAAGAATCCAATTACCACTCCGACAGAACTACAGAGTTCCTTGGCTGAGATGGGAGAACCTGCTGGAAGGACAACAGTCTCTGCAGCATTTCACAAATCTAGGCTTTATGGGAGAGTGGCCACTCATGAGAAAAAGGCACATGATAGCGCACCTGGAGTTTGCAGAAAGACACGTGAAAGATTCTGAGTATGAGGCAAAAATATTCTGTGGTCTGATGAGATGAAAATTGAACTCTTTGGCTTGAATGCAAAAGCGCTACATCTGGCAGAAACCGAGCACAGCTCATCACCCATCCAACACGATCCCTACTGTAAAGCATGTTGGTGGCAGCATCATGCTATGGAGATGCTTTTCAGCAGCAGGGACTAGGAGACTTGTAAGGATAGAGGGAACAATGAATGAAGCCAAATACAGGCAAATCCATGACGAGAACCTGCTTCAGAATGCAAAAGACCTTCGACTGTTGCGAAGATTTACATTCCAACAGGGCAATGACCCCAAGCATATAGCCAAAGCAACACTGGAAAGGTTCAGAACAAGAACTTGAATGTCCTTGAGTGGCCCAGCCAAAGCCCAGACTTGAATCCCATTGAAAATCTGTGGAAAGGCCTGAAGATGCTGTTCATCGATGCTCCCCATCCAACTTGACAGAGCTTGAGCAAAACTGCAAGGAAGAATGGGAGGAACTCCCCAAACCCAGATGTACAAAGGTGATACAGACATACCCAAGAAGACTCGAAGCTGTAATCGCTGCGATAGGCACTTCTACAAAGTATTGGCTCAGGGGGTTGAATACTTATGTAAATTAAATATTTATATATTTCATTTTCAATAAATTTGTAAAAAAAATTGTTTAAAAAATGTTTTCACTTTGACATTATATGGGATCTTTTGTGTAAATCGGTGACAAAAAATTTAAATTTAATCCATTTTAAGTTCAGGCTGCAACACAGCAAAATGTGAAAAAGTCAAGGGGTGTGAATACTTTCTGAAGGCAGTGCATATCGATGACCTCTGAACGATACGCTCTACCATGTACAGGTGACCCAACCCTTCCTCACCATCAATAGGCCAGTAATAATGTGACTTGACCTCACACTAATTGCAACAGAAGCAAACTCAACTGATTTTGTATCCTCAATATGTCCTGAATGAGGAAAAAAAAGTGTTAAGGAATTGCATGGGTGGAAAGTTTTGAAAAATGCATAAATATAATCCTACCAAAAAACCGATTTTTAGCCCTTTCTGCTAGATTTGACTATGCTGTATTTTTTTCCTTGAAGCAAAAAAAACACATACAGAGTATCAGTGATGAGAATTTATTGTGATCACATCATCACACTGATCAACTGCTGTATCCTGAAATTCAAAATGACTGCCATCCGCCCTATAGTGACAATACAATACAATCTAAAAAACTGAGCACTCTAAGTTGACATTTGGCAGGTGTATTGCTCAGGACCCATGGAAGTGCAGTGTCAAGATTGAAGTTGTTTGGGTGAGTGGTTCTCGAGAAAGTTCACCTCTTGAAGGTGAACTCAGCAGGTGTTAGTCCATCCATGGACTTCAGTATCGCAGTGCCAACGGACTGTGCTGTATCAACGTTGACGGTGGAAAGGGCATTCTCCCCAGTGGCAATATTCCGGAAACTAGGGTCATTGCTGAATGGATTGTGCTCCTGTAGATAACTGAGAACTGTCAGTGTGTCCTTCCAGTCACGGGATTGCCTTGCTTGAGTCACGGGACCAAGTCATGTCTTTGTTCTGCTCTCCAGTGTTGTAGTTGACCCCCGTGAGCCTCCATTGCCTGGTTTACTTCTGCACAGGCGGGCATCGATAGCAGCCACAACAGACGCTGTTGCTCCGTCATCCCTCGCCCTCGTGTGAGCCCACCACTGGTTTTTAAACTTCTCATCAGAACCTGCTCAATGACCAGGTCAGGTGAGAGACCTGCCCATAGGCGATCGCTTCGCCGAATCACGTGGAACCCTTCCTCGAAACGTTGTTGGACTTCTGGGTGTTCAGTCTTGAGGTTGTGCATCTGCTGAAGGTACACCCTGGCAGATTTGGTGTAAAGATTGTGTCCTGATGCTGCCAGATAGGGTAGCATGTCCTGGATAGCCTGCAGATGTAAGGCCCAGTTTCCAGTGCGTTCTGCACTGATGTATTTTCGTAGGATGTCCAGCATGTCCATGTACTGAACCCAGAGAGCTGAAGTTCTAGAGGACTTCTTGGTGGACTCGATGTGCTTTTGAAGGCGGTCTTTGATTCTCACTCGAACTTCAGACTGACAAACTTCTTCAGCAGATATAGCCCCATTTATCAGCTTCTCATAGATCTTATAAGCTCCCTCCAGGTCCGCATCTCTGCTTCCATCTGTTATCTGATGATCCGGTGGCCTTGCAGCTGCAGCTGCTTCGGCTGACTCTGACTCTCCATCCTTACTGTTGTCTGTAGTTCCAGATTGCTGTGGTAGATGGAAATCGAACACGTTTGATAGCATCAGTGCATTGAGGGCTGCATCAACAATTGAGTGTGCACGAACTGCTCGGATGCTTTCCACAGGACATCAAGATTTTCACAGCTGTTCTGGACCTGAAGGTTGACAAGCTTCTGGTAGGTCAGTGCCGTCAAATTGTGCCTTTCGTCTTTGTGGTACCGTACTTGTACCCTTCCAACCATTGCCACATCCAAGGAAGTAGCCTTGATCCTGGGGATTGGCTGCCTTGATCTAATTCCAGGGGTTATGGCTGCAATCATTCCTATACCATGGAATGTACCAAGGCCATCAAGCGTGCGGATGTTATGGTCGACATTGTCAGCTACATATTGGACAAACTCTGTCGATAGGTCAGGAATGTTTGTTCCATGGAATTTGGCTGCATTTCGTTCAAACTGGTGCACCTCCTGGTATGCACAACAAAACCCAAGGTGATGAAGAGTATCAATGAGTAACCGCGATGCAAAGTGGTGATATAGTTGCACGCCCAACCCAAACTGAAGTGGTGCTAACATGACTCTTGGTCTAGTTGCCTGCATCATTGCATAAATATTGAATATTGAATATTGTCTGATATTGAATATTGCCATGAATATTGTCTGATATTGAATATTGCCATGAATATTGTCTCCCCTTTTTTTACTGGCCTGGTTGATAGATGAACTTCCCTTCTCTTCAAGTGTTGATACTGACGACCCTCCTCCGTCCACAGACTGCTTGCAAATGACACACTGTTCATATGCCTCCATTTCCTGAAAGTGGAAAAAAAATATGCACGTTGAAAAATATGCACGCACGGTTGAAAACGTGCATGTTTGGAACTGGATCCTAGTCAGGGATGTGCAGAGGATGTTAGAGGGGCAGGGTCCATAACTCAGAAAAGAGCACTGTAGTTGTGGCGTGCGCGGCGTGTTTAAACTAGTTAGCAGAATATGTACAATGTAACATAATGTAATAAATAGCGAGCTAACTATTTGTAACTTTCTCGAGAACCACTCACCCAAACAACTTCAATCTTGACACTCCACTTCCATGGGTCCTGAGCAATACACCTGCCAAATGTCAACTTAGAGTGCTCAGTTTTTTAGATTGTATTGTATTGTCACTATAGGGCGGATGGCAGTCATTTTGAATTTCAGGATACAGCAGTTGATCAGTGTGATGATGTGATCACAATAAATTATCATCACTGATACTCTGTATGTGTTTTTTTTGCTTCAAGGAAAAAAAATACAGCATAGTCAAATCTAGCAGAAAGGGCTAAAAATCGGTTTTTGGGTAGGATTATATTTATGCATTTTTCAAAACTTTCCACCCATACAATTCCTTAACACTTTTTTTTCCTCATTCAGAACATATTGAGGATACAAAATCAGTTGAGTTTGCTTCTGTTGCAATTAGTGTGAGGTTGACCCTTTTTTTTGCGTAAAATGCCTGCACTACAACAACAAAGCTGCAGCTTCAATCCCATCTGTCAAAGTGGAGAAAAGAAGATGGTGATCACTCACCTGGAACATGGCATCAAATACTGCAAAATCATACTTACCTTGTCCTGATTTAAAAAAAAAAACCCCGCTTAGCAAAACCTCCAACTTCCTTCTGTGGATCACCTTCGGGAAAGGTGCGGTTCTTTGTATTTACATTTCATCTGTGTGGCTTATCTTGCACCTATTCAACCCGTTTTCCACAGATCTTCCCATTTTTCCTCGTGCTCAGTCGATGGCAGAAGCTCAAGTCACTGTATTTCCTTACTGTTGTGTTACTTCCTGGACTCACATCTGGAAAACCAGTCAAAAAACCAGGCTCGGAATGAAGTCGCTTCATGACACCAGGTCTAGCCTCACTGCTCCTTAAACTTCCATCTGTGGTGACGAGGTGTAAATGGGCTGCACATCCCAAATCTCAAACAGTGGGGTCTGTCGGGAATCCATAAAATACGAGTCACCAAATCATCGTATTCGTTTCCCCACATTGTGCCCTTTCGGTACGCAAGTTCTCTCGGCCATGGAGACCATGGCGAGAAAGGAAATAGACTGACCTGCTGTCACCCATTGCACCAAAAGGTACAGGTATTGTTGCATTATTAATGAGCTTGGTGGCAAGCTTTCATTCACTTCATTCAAAATCATCCATTCACACAGGGACAGTACAGTGGCATCGGCTCTGCCTGTAACCTAAAGCACCTTGTGGAGACACTTCCGTTGTGGAACTCGTGTCAAAATGGCCAAAAAAGGGAGGACTATGGTTTGAAGACCCCAAGTTCCTCGATAGGAGGGAATTATTCTTCTCTTCAAAATTAAAGCATATGGAACAGCAAGATGACGGAGGGTATGAACCTAGTGTGGGGCGGCGGTTGGGCACAATAAGCAAGGGGGTGATTGAACAGGAAGAGAAGAGAGAGATGTGGGGAGGAACATTGTAACCTGCAAGTACGAGGGTTGGGTGAGGCAGGGTTAAAACAAAGTGTGGGATTCAGACGAAACCTGGTGGACAGGTTGGGTGTCTGACAAGGACAAATTGATTCGATTTTGGTGAAGATCTGAATATGGATTCGGATATGAGAATTATTTATTTTTTCAGTGATTCTTCAACAATAGGAGATTGGGCCAAAAACGATACATAGCAGGATATCTGAAAGTTATGGATGGATTTAGACGAAACTTGTTGGACAGGTTGTGTGTGTGACAAGGACTAATCGATTCGATTTTGGTGAAGATCCGGATCCAGATCCAGGTAGTAGAATTTTTAAAGTGATTCTTCACCATTCAGTGATATGGCCAACCAGGTGGAGGTGTGATGCTTTTTATTGAGTGCCGTTCTAGTTTACTTGGTTAAGTAAACAGATTCTCAATTTGGATATAAATCAAAATCTCCGATAACGAGAAATGTTCGTCCATGTGAACGAAGGCAATCCGTGGCAAAAACTGGAGAAAAGGAAGAAATTGTAATGTTGGACAATCAGTGTTTTACATTTGTGGAAAAGAGAAAAACCTGCTAATAATCAAACAAGTTTAAAGATTTGGAATATATTTTGGAGTTTGATTATAACAGGTATCCATGATGTCATCTTTCACTATGGCATGATACAATGATAGATTTATTATTACTAGCAACGGCACCCGCCCTACGGGCGGGGCTTCAATTGGGAGGCCCAAATGAAAAGACAAAACATCAGAAATTGAAGGTTTTTTTTATTTTACACGATTCATATAAACATCCGTTGAATCATATCACACGCAAATCATCAAAATCGAAACAGTACATGGCGCCCATTTAAAAAAAAGAAAAAACAAGTCAGGAGACCGCGATGGTTCACGAGCGAGCGGTATTCAATGACAAAGGCCGGACTACTTTGAAATGGCTGCCCTTTGTGACCTTTAAAAGTCAAAACCGACATAAAAAATATATAAATAGGAATGTATAATCAGTTATGAGGTTAGTTAGCTACACAATACCGAAAATTCGGTTCGATTCGGACAACTTTGAAAATTTGACCTTTGTGACCTTGAAATGTCAAAACGAAGGTTACTGACCTTGAAATGATAGAAAATAATGTATAATTAGTTATGAGGTTAGTTAGCTACACAATACCGAAAATTCGGTTCGATTCCGACAACTTTGAAAATTTGACCTTTGTGACCTTCAAAGGTCAAAGATTCTGAAATTAGTTGGAAAACTTGTATTTCATGATGGATGTGATAATGTAAGATCATGTACGACATTTCACCCTATCAGGAAGCGAACAATGTTATAAAACCATAAAAAATTGACTTTTCTAAATTTTGTGACCTTGTGACCTTGACCTTGGGGTGAAAATGAAAAATCGAGCTCCGTGGGGCTAGACACGACATTGGCCGAACCACATACCGAAACCCTTGTCAGATTCCACCAAACCCCCTCGGAGAAGATGAAGCTTGAACTCGATTACCCCCTAAATAGACATCTTTTCGGGCGTGGCTCCGCCCACAATGGGCGCAATACACCCACTCTAGGGAGGACACAACTAAATCATGATATCAACCTCCCACCCAAGTTTCATCAAGATCGGATGATATCATTGGGTAGTTATGCTGCGGACAGACAGACAGACACACACACAGACGCACACACATGACGAATATAGTGGTCACTTGATAACTGGTGAACCAATTGAATTCTGCAAAACGGAAGCGGCCATTACACGTCTTTCTCAGTCGCACATTTATGTGTGAATAGTGCGCGCCGAATCTGTAACACGGAAGCGGCCGCTACACCTGTTTCTCAGTCGCACGTTTATGTGTGAAGAGTGCGCGCCGAATCTGTAACACGGAAGCGGCCGCTACACCTGTTTCTCAGTCGCACGTTTATGTGTGAAGAGTGCGCGCCGAATCTGTAACACGGAAGCGGCCGCTACACCTGTTTCTCAGTTCAGTCAGTTGCTTGGCACACGCCGCCATGTTACTTCGGAGCCGCACGTTTATATAGGAAGAGTTTGTCAGGAGTCGATATACTCTCTCCTGGTACATAGAATAAACAGTATTTGTAGAATTTCAACAAAAGCCACATCACTGTTCATATCGGTAAATATTAATATTCCATCGTGTTTGGAAAAACAAGAAAATTGGAAAAACTTGGAAAAACAATATAGCCTACTAGCAGAAGTACCCGGCATTGCCGGGCGGGGGAGGGGAGGGGAACGGGGGGGGAGGGGAGAAGAGTGGGAGGGGGAGGGGAGAAGAGTGGGAGGGGGAGGGGAGAAGAGTGGGAGGGGGAGGGGAGAAGAGTGGGAGGGGGAGGGGAGAAGAGTGGGAGGGGGAGGGGAGAAGAGTGGGAGGGGGAGGGGAGAAGAGTGGGAGGGGGAGGGAGAAGAGTGGGAGGGGGAGGGGAGAAGAGTGGGAGGGGAGGAGAAGAGGGGGGGATGGGGAGAGGGGGGGATGGGGAGGGTGGGGGATGGGGAGGGTGGGGGATGGGGAGGGTGAGGGATGGGAGGGAGGGTGAGCGATGGGAGGGGGGGTGAGGAGGGAGGCTGGAGGGGGGAGGGGAGAGGGGGAGGGGGGAGGGGGGAGGGGGGAGGGGGAGAGGGGGAGGGGGGAGGGGGAGGGGGTGGGGGGGAGGGGGGAGGGGGTGGGGGGGAGAAGGGAAGAGGGGGTGGGGGGGAGAAGGGAAGAGGGGGTGGGGGGGAGAAGGGAAGAGGGGGAGGGGGTGGGAGGGGGGATGGGGGAGGGGGTGGGGGGGAGAAGGGAAGAGGGGGAGGGGGTGGGAGAGGGGAGGGGGGAGGAGGGAGGGGATGGGGGAGGGGGAAAGGGGAGGGGGAGGGGGGAAAGGGGAGGGGGAAAAGGGAGGGGGGATGGGGGAGGGGGAAAAGGGAGGAGGAGGGGGAGGGGGAAAAGGGAGGGGGAGGGGGAAAAGGGAGGGGGAGGGGGAAAAGGGAGGGGGGGAAGGGAGGGGGAGGGGGAAAAGGGAGGGGGAGGGGGAAAAGGAGGGGGAGGGGGAAAAGGGAGGGGGAGGGGGAAAAGGGAGGGGGAGGGGGAAAAGGGAGGGGGAGGGGGAAAAGGGAGGGGGAGGGGGAAAGGGAAAGGGAGGGGGAAAAGGAGGGGAGGGGGAAAAGGGAGGGGAGGGGGAAAGGGGAGGGGGAGGGGGAAAGGGGAGGGGGAAAAGGGAGGGGGAAAGGGAGGGGGAGGGGGAAAAGGGAGGGGGAGGGGGAAAAGGGAGGGGGAGGGGGAAAATGGAGGGGGAGGGGGAAAATGGAGGGGGAGGGGGAAATGGAGGGGGAGGGGGAAATGGAGGGGGGGGGGAAATGGAGGGGGAGGGGGAAATGGAGGGGGAGGGGGAAAATGGAGGGGGAGGGGGAAAATGGAGGGGGAGGGGAGAAGGGGAGGGGTAGGATGGAGGGGTAGGGTGGAGGGGGAAGGGAAGGGGGGACGGAGGGGGGAGGGGGAAGGGGGAGGGAAGGGGATGGCCAGTCAACAATGACGTTGCAGTTCTCATGGTCGGAGAGCAGCACAACAATCGGACATAGTCCTGCATATTCGCAACAGCACGAAGCGGATTTTTGGAGACTCACACTCACCGATCCTGTGACGTCCTCCAGTACCGGCGTTGCCGGGCGGGGGAAGGGAGACCCGTACATTCCCAACCCGTACATTCGCCCTCTCGACTCAAGCTCACTCGGACAAAAGCCTCGCACAAATTACACCGTGAAGGCCCAATGGTCATGTCTATGCCACAAATCACGGGCACACTGAATTGAAAATATATAGAACGCTCATACTCCGTGAAAAGTGAAGCCGCCGTGTCGCCATCTTGGTCAGCACGACTCGACCAACTCGCTTCGCGGATCTCGTTTTGTGCGGCAAGAAACTGCTCCAATCGGTTACGGAAGGGTTGTGGAAAGACGTTTCACAGGTGTTTCAAAGACATTTAATTCATATCGCACAAAATCGATACAAAACACGATCGCATAAAAGGTGAAGTGACGTGTGACGGGATGGAACATCACGTGATCGCTCTGAGCGAATCAGTCTGGCGGCGGGAATGGAACATCACGTGATCGCTCTGAGCGAATCAGCGAGCTGCTCTGGAACCGGCTGAGATTAGCGGGTACTTCGCTGAAATGCGCTGAGGTAAATATGAATAAAAAATATGGATCGTCAAATATTTTGAGTTCGGCCATGTTCGTCCCACGCTCAATGGCCATGTCTATGTCAAATATCAAGCACGTAAGCCTCTCCGTTTAGGAGTCTATCGGTATCACACACACACACACACACACACACACACACACACACACACACACACACACACACACACACACACACACACACACACACACACACACACACACACACACACACACACACACACACAAACTGTGTTTTATATATACTAGGACGTGCCCGTACGTGGGTGCCCGTTCCTTGCCAAAAAAAAAAAAAAAATGTCTTCGCCCATGCATGCATGGGCGTGCCCATGGGCCCGTAAGTGCGTGATGTGACCGTACAATGAATGTATTGTCGCGTAACCGTGATTAACACCACAGTTACGGATGACCGATTTGCGAGACTTTAACTCCCGAGGCGAACACTCAATGGCGGACTCAAGTTCAACACCAACGCGCGGAATGGCGGGGCGCAGCGAAGGCTCCGCAACCTTATCTATTAAAATCAAACACCCAGGAAAACTGCGTTCAGATATTATGTACAAAAAGTAATATAAGGGTTTATTAGGAAAAGTAAAGCCAGTGAAAAAGCCCGCCGGTAAATCTAATAATTCTAATAAACCTAAATCGGGACGTCCCCACACGACTGACAGCAAACACAAACGAGGGAGATTAATCACGAAAATAACACGTCCCGTCGTTCAAAATATACGCGGAGATCGGGCTTATCTGTCTTTGTCGTCTTGTATTGTTGGTGTCCAGCACCGCTCCTTCCGGCCCGATCGCACACCACGAGGCCCCTCGCTCCAAGCACCACGCGTCCGACGCAGGCCAGCGGCTCCACTTGACCAGGGACAGGAAGGACTCCTTTCAACTCCACTCGACTCGACGCGGGAGTGCTGGCAGCCAAGTGCCAACGAACTGCTCAGTGCCAACTGGGTGTGCTCTCGTGTGTCTCCTGCGACTCCCTACAACCCGAACTGCACTCGAACTGCGACTGGAATGGCGTGTCCTCTCCAACTCTCCACCACCGCTCAACTCTCTGGTGCCTGCCTGCGTCTGCAGTGCCTGCCACGAACTCAACTCAACTCAACTCAACTCCTGAAATGGCGTCCGACCGTCGCCTATATTGGTGGCCGATGACGTCACATTGCGCACTCCTCAGCCAATCAAAGCCTCCCGCGACTCCTGACATCTCCCCCGTTACGCGACCCTGCGGTCCTGGCATAACACGTGCCGGCCAGGTTTGTAGGCCTTTGGAGGTGTACACGGTGGCGGCCAATTGTGGTGGTGTTTTTGACCTGGTTTCCTGTCAATTTATTACGAAGTCCTTGTCAGGGAAAGGGGATTATTTAATGTTGCGCTAAGGACCTAACTAATGTTTATGTGGTTTGCAGTGCCATAATGGACAAAGGTTTGATTACTAGGTGAGACTCACAGGGGCGTTACCTTTAATCCCTCACTATTTAACACTCGAATCTCCAGGTAGATCCACACTCATACATCTTACCCCGACAACCGCCTGAACATCAATAACTTATTACATGTAGAGTCCCTGTCACGACAGCCGAATACCTACCTATTCAGATCTACCTAGCTCTAGATGTTGCATTACCAAATTCATAACACAGCCCCCCCCCTGGAACCGTAGCTCCTGCAAGGTTCACCGCAGGGCTACCATTCCAGCCTTAACACTTACTGTCACACACTTAATTAACCTATGAAATAAATCAGGAAGGGCTGTGGGAAGTGAGTCGGACTACCTACCTACACTTCCTTAACATGCTGAACCCCTTAACCATCATGCAAGTATGTACATCTTCTTCGTTGTTCCTGTGGAGGGAGGAAACAACAACACACAACACTAACTTAACCACAAAACTTAACCATCTTTCCAAAACTCAAAACTCTAACCTTTGTACATACCCCGGTCTACAGACCGCGTCCCCCGGTGGATGCCACAAGACACAACCTTACCTGCGGGGCCATCCCCAATGCATCCCCCTAAATTTTCCACGGCCCTGTCCAGATGTTACAGGTGAGTGACACGGCTCGGTGGATTTCGCCCACATTCATGCTACACAGACCCCTTAACCACTCATTCTCATTCCATAGGTCATCAAGGCATTTCAAAAATCAATAAGGTTCTTCTTCAATACCCCCCCCTGCAGGACCATGGCATTGATGTCATTCACGTGTGTGTGCATTCCTCAACTAGGCAGCGGGGAGGTACCGCACAAAAAGATGGTGGGGGCGCATCAGGCTGTGGTGCCCGCAGTCCCAAAAACAAGTCAACCGACTTACAAGTTCATTGCCCCCCCCCCCCCTTTACCTCTTGGCCCCATGACAGCCCAACAGCCCCTTTCCGCCGTTACCTCGCCGGTGAGGGTCTCCACACACACCAGGCTCCTTTGCCTCCTGCTTTCGCGCAGCAACACGGGTCACCGGGGGACTTCCTCACCCCGCGGCGCCCAACCAGACCCTCCACCGACGAGCTCCAATTTCCAGTTACCACCGGCTGCCAGGGGTAATTGCCGCAGAGGGGGGCCCGCAGGCATCGCTCCTCAGAGCTTGCTCTGTACCTGCGGACACACACACCTTCCCCACCCACAAGACCCCAAAACACACTTCCTCCCCCGCTGCCATTCAATTCTCCACACAACTCAGCACAATTCAGTACAATTCCATAGATGGTGTAAAAGGTGTTACAAGGCTTGCCATGGCCTGCTACATGTGAAATTCCCCCAGTTCACATTTAAACCATCACATCTTCCCAAAAGTACATTTCCAAAAGCACAATTATCATCCCTCATTATCTCCAATAATCATCACACACTCTCCAGGTTCCACTCTCACGACCACATCAAAACACCTAACCACAATACAAAAACATACGCCACCCACAAGACACTGTGGCTCCCATTCCATCCCCTCACCGGCCATGTCATCACTCTCACCCGCCTCCCAACTCCAAATTACATGTCCCCAATTTCCCAAAGCAAATCCTGAAGCCTGGGACAGTACTCCTCAAAACACTCACCTCAAGTGCAGGTAGTTGCAGGTTGGTCAGGTCCAAGAGTGTCATCCACCCTTCACAATCCCAAAATTTCACATTGGGCCTACCAAATACTTCCAAATTTCTCTTTTGTCCCCACTACACTGGCAGGTATGTGGATCCGCATCCAACGGTGATCATCACTACACAACTACCTGTGGCCACGACAGCTCTGCACCTCTACCGTGCAAGGGTCACCGGGACAAGGTGAGCAGTCAAAACGCCAACATGGCCCATGAGTGTCCATAAGGGTGCGACCCACCATCCATCCTTCGGCCCCCCTGCGAGGAACACAGCTGCAGCAGCCCCAGCTGGCCAATGTGGTGAGCACTTGCTGCCACAACACACACTACCGCACACACAACCTCGGCCCTGGGGGGCACGGTCGCAGTGCGTGGCATCCCTACAGCCACGTCCCCTGCACCTCCCCATCATCCCCCAGTCCGACTACAGAACTGCAGCCCCCCAGTGCTCACCCACACTTGACCACACCAAGGTCCAGTCAACAGCCATGCTCCACCAGGAGACCCACCCAGAAGACATGGTCCACACACCTCGGACACGCACAGCACCACGTTGACCCTCAGGCTACACAACTACATCCCCATCATCCCGCGTCCCAAATATCAGCACAGTTGCCCCCGCAACCAGTTGAAAGCTGTGTCTTGCTACCCTATTAATTTCATCACAGCCTCCAACACTTTGGTCTACACACCTGGATCAATAATGGCGTCACTATACAGTGTCCACCATGGCATTTCAAAATCCACCCTTAAATTTCCATCTAACCCACAGATTACCCATGCCAACCATTTGTCACATTTCACTCACCTCACCAAAGAAGGATGCTTTGCCATACACATGCCAGCCGAGCATGGCCCATATGCTCGGCGCGTTACACATCTCCCGATTCACATCCCCATGGCTCTCTTCCCAACCCGAGAGTCCATAAATCATAACGGAGCATCTGTGGAAGGTCACTCACACCATCACGTTCCACAGATGCCCCAATGGTTGTCCGGCAGGCTATCTCCATCCCTGTCCATTCGGTTTGACCCGCGTCCATAGACCAACCACCATGCCAGGTCACCACATGCTGGTTGTCCCAGAGTCCCTGGAGGAGAGTGCCAGGCCGCATGCCCGGGTGGTCACCACATCAGTCCCAAGTTGGCCGTCCGCAGTGCCACCACCAAAGCGCGACCCACAACACCTCCCCCTAGTGGTCCTCAATATTTGCCAACCCAGACTTGAGAAACCACCTCGGACCCCTCTGGAGGTCTTAACCCCCACCAGGGTCCGGTGACCCTGCCGGCCCGAGCCACCAGCTCGGACGGCGCCCCGACGGACAAGGGACGCCACACTCCACCAGACCCCCCGTGGGACCCAGGTCGTACCTCGACACCCAAGGCTGGACCCCACGTCCAAATCTCGCCATCACAGCCCCCCAGCTGGCCGGCATACCCAAATTTTGAAAGGGGCAACTTTTGCCCGAGGCCATCACCCATGACCTCTCCATATCCAGATCCCGCAGCCCGGGGACCAATCCAAACCATGGCTGCTCCAAATCAATTTCCCATTGTAATTTTATTTTACAAATTTTCATTCCCACTGCCATTCCGCAGCTGCAGGGAACAACCTCTACCACCGGTTGTTCTGCCCCTCCCTGCAGTTGATCCAAATTCCCTACAGGGACCAAATCTCCAGAAGCTCTATCTCCCGATCCTCCAAGATCCAAATCCAGCCCGGAGCCAACACACTCCCCCAACTGGTTGTCCAATTTTGGAGCCTCTGTTTCCAAATAGCAGTGTACAGTGAGCGTCCCCTCGGTCATTCCAACCACCTCCTCGGACCAACTCACCTCATGTCCCAGGCTCCTTTGGGCCCGACCAACCTCCTTCTTGATGGTATTGTCCCAGATCTCCAGTCGCTCCTGCATAAAATCACTCACCCTTTCATTATCCATTAGTGGCCCCCACAGGCCTTTCTCAATTAACCCTTGCTCCTGCTCTTTTATGCGGGTTTCCAACCCCCTCACCTCCTCGGCCAATTTGCCCCCTTGTCGGTTGAGCAGTCCCCATTCCTCACTCTGCTGTAGCATTCTGGCATCCACCCGGCCCCGATAGCCTTCCAGGTCCCCATTTGCTTTATCAATTCGAGCATTTGTGGCACCAATCTGACCCTCCAACTTTTCCCCCATTTGGACAGCCTGCGTCACGCCCTCCTCTATTTTTGACATTAATTCTTCCCGTTTCAATTCAATTTCCACCCCTATGGCTTTTTCCATCTCCCCCATTTGAGTTTCTACTTTACCCTCAAATTTCCCCAGTCTGTCCGTAATTTGGTTTTGCACTCTCCCTTCTATGCCATCAATTCGTTCCCCCAGCTGCTGTGCCATTTCCCCAATTTTTCCTTCCAATTGTTCATTCCTTTGTTTTATTTCATTCCTCCATTCCTTCCCCTGTGACTCCATTTTATTTTCCATCCCTTCAATTTTATTTTCCAACCCACTTTTCATTTGTCCCATTTGTTCCTCCAATCGCTCACCCTGAGCATCCATCCGGTTCCCCAATCGCTCACTCTGAGCCCTCATGTCTTTTATTAAATTTACTATGGTCTGGAGATCTATCGGGGCCGTCCCAGCGGCGGGGAAAGTTCCAACGCTATCCTCCTTATCCCCCATTTCCGGCTCACTCCCGACGCTGACGGAGGCCTCGCTACGCACCTCCATTTCGTCGACCTCCGACATCCGCTTTTCGGAAGGTCGTTCCCCGCGCGCGTATTTATTTCAATTCCAAAAACACAATTTAAATTTGACGAAGACGCGATATCGCGCTCCGTATGCCCAATTGATTATTAAATTTCTCCGCCTCGCCTATCCAAATTTTGCGTTCGAACGTCGGACGCAATGTACGCCCGACCGTGTCGATGTCTCGCCGCGGACAAAAAATTTGTCCGACGGATTCGAATCCCACTCCTGACACCACTTGTCGCGTAACCGTGATTAACACCACAGTTACGGATGACCGATTTGCGAGACTTTAACTCCCGAGGCGAACACTCAATGGCGGACTCAAGTTCAACACCAACGCGCGGAATGGCGGGGCGCAGCGAAGGCTCCGCAACCTTATCTATTAAAATCAAACACCCAGGAAAACTGCGTTCAGATATTATGTACAAAAAGTAATATAAGGGTTTATTAGGAAAAGTAAAGCCAGTGAAAAAGCCCGCCGGTAAATCTAATAATTCTAATAAACCTAAATCGGGACGTCCCCACACGACTGACAGCAAACACAAACGAGGGAGATTAATCACGAAAATAACACGTCCCGTCGTTCAAAATATACGCGGAGATCGGGCTTATCTGTCTTTGTCGTCTTGTATTGTTGGTGTCCAGCACCGCTCCTTCCGGCCCGATCGCACACCACGAGGCCCCTCGCTCCAAGCACCACGCGTCCGACGCAGGCCAGCGGCTCCACTTGACCAGGGACAGGAAGGACTCCTTTCAACTCCACTCGACTCGACGCGGGAGTGCTGGCAGCCAAGTGCCAACGAACTGCTCAGTGCCAACTGGGTGTGCTCTCGTGTGTCTCCTGCGACTCCCTACAACCCGAACTGCACTCGAACTGCGACTGGAATGGCGTGTCCTCTCCAACTCTCCACCACCGCTCAACTCTCTGGTGCCTGCCTGCGTCTGCAGTGCCTGCCACGAACTCAACTCAACTCAACTCAACTCCTGAAATGGCGTCCGACCGTCGCCTATATTGGTGGCCGATGACGTCACATTGCGCACTCCTCAGCCAATCAAAGCCTCCCGCGACTCCTGACATCTCCCCCGTTACGCGACCCTGCGGTCCTGGCATAACACGTGCCGGCCAGGTTTGTAGGCCTTTGGAGGTGTACACGGTGGCGGCCAATTGTGGTGGTGTTTTTGACCTGGTTTCCTGTCAATTTATTACGAAGTCCTTGTCAGGGAAAGGGGATTATTTAATGTTGCGCTAAGGACCTAACTAATGTTTATGTGGTTTGCAGTGCCATAATGGACAAAGGTTTGATTACTAGGTGAGACTCACAGGGGCGTTACCTTTAATCCCTCACTATTTAACACTCGAATCTCCAGGTAGATCCACACTCATACATCTTACCCCGACAACCGCCTGAACATCAATAACTTATTACATGTAGAGTCCCTGTCACGACAGCCGAATACCTACCTATTCAGATCTACCTAGCTCTAGATGTTGCATTACCAAATTCATAACAGTATCGTCCCGACGCCGCAGCTCGGATGGCGCTGCAGTTAATCGGGCCTGTATCGGCAGAGTTATTATAAACGTGTACTACAATCGATCGTACCTTACAGCGTCTGCTCGCCACGTTCAGCATCAGTACGTCGTCACTATGACTATCCGTAAGTCCGGAAGTGACGTCCTCATTTGACTGTCCGGAAGGTCGCATATCGCAGTTACGATGAATCGCAAATTAGTTTTAATTAGTTTTAAAACATAGTTTAACGCCAACATAGTTTGCCAACGTGAAATAAATGAATACGCTCTCAAATGTGCCGTCCGAGGCAGAGTCTGTTCGGCACGTTCGGCACACGTGATAGCTCGCTGCTCTCTGATTGGTTGAATCGTTTTTTGGACATAGCTCGGTAACTACTTCTCCGATTAATATGACACCTTGAAAAGGCACATCCTCAGGTCCCCAGCAATATACCTGGCAAGTTTAAAGTATATCGGACCCGTGGTTGTCGAGAAACAGCGGTCACAGACACACAGACATACACACAGACATACAGAGATTACTGGAATTATAGATAGATAGATTTTACTCCAGGAGATCCCAGGATTACCCACCCAAAATATCGTTGTGATGGGTTCAGCCGTTTTTGCAGTACCTCCGAACTGACGGACAGACGGACATTTGGTGAATGATAGTAAGATTATTAGGTTTCATCTCCACACAATGTGGAGGAATATCTATTGTCACTGCTGGAGTTTTTTCTTATTATTATTCTCACCACCCCCATCCCCCACCTACCCCACCGAAAATTTCGTTCCCAGATCCGAAAATATTAAAATCAAAGTTCTCTGCAACCGTTGGTCGCATTGGCACGAAAGTTTCAATAAGTGATTGGCTGGACCTGTAGAATTTGTTTTACTGCTAATTATGATGTCATAGGTCACGTGGTATGGGCACCACCTTGGAAATAAACCTTCAACTTTACCCCTCTAACTCTGAAACGGCTCACTGGAAAATATAGAATCATAGCTCATTCTATAGAACTCTCTATTGGGACCAAAAAATATGTTCCAAATATGTGTCGGATATGCTAACGTTATGAGTTTAGAATTCGACAAATAGATTCCTTGATGCCATGAATATGATATTTTTTGTTCATGACTGAAGTGAAAAAAAATTCCGAATGCTAAAAATTTACGTCATAAGTCACATGGTACGGCCGCCATATTTTTTTCATGAAAAACACTGAAAAAAAACACTTTTCTCTGAAACGGCTGAATAGATCGAGCCCAAACTTTGCATGCATGATCGCATACCCATGACGAACAAAAAGTTCAGCGACCATGACGTTATAGGTCACATGGTTTAGGACTTATGACGTTTTGAAGCATAAACCTTAAAACCTATCTCCCTCATTTTTGAAGATATCGAGTGGAAACTTCACACAAATGTTCCCCATGTCAGGAATCTCAAATGGTCTTTTGGAAATTCCGTCAAGTCACATGGTTTGGCAGCATGATTGGTTGTATGGTTGGGAAGCCAGAAGTTGTCATTGTTGGAAGAAGAAGAAACTCTATATTTTTTTCTTCTCAGGCCAGGTGAATGATTGTGCCACTGCCATTTTTTGGATTTATTTCCTTTAAAAATCATTTTCTCTGCAGTCGTTGGAACGAATGACAGGAAATTTTCACCATAGGAGCGCCTCGGCCTGTAGAATATTTTAATGGTAATTATGACGTCACAGGTCACATGGTACAGGCACAATCTTGGAAAAAAACAAAAAAGACACCTCTATATCTCCAAAAGAGCTGGGTAGAAAACATGAGACATGGCTCCTTGTAAAGAACTCCATGCAGAATAACATGTGAATGATGTCATAGGTGCCTCCATTATGTCACAATTTGACAAGTAAAAAAAAAAAACTTCATCCGATCAGGATGAAATTTCTTGATCAGCTAGGTATAAATTGATGCAGAATAATAATAACGATGTCACGTGGTTCGGCCGCCATATTGTTTTAAGAGAAAAGCCTTAAAAACCACTAAAAACTCAATATCTCTTAAACTGCTTGATTGGTGTTAACCTAGTGATGTTAAACATGAGACGTTAACCTAATGTAGATGTCGGCAATTGGAATAAGTGATTAAAATTTCAACATGAGTGGTTGTACGGTTGGGAAGGCAGAAGTTGTTATTGTGTGAAGAAGAAACTCTACATTTTATCTTCTCCAGCACTTTTCGGTGCAGGTTTAATTATGATGAAAGTGGGGTTGTAGGAAAGCAAGGTTGTATCACAGCGGAGTTGCATCAAAGCGTGTCCAATGAAAATGGGGTTGTATGAAATCGTGTCCAATGAAAGCGGAGTTGTATGAAATCGTGTCCAATGAAAGCGGAGTTGTATGAAATCGTGTCCAATGAAAGCGGAGTTGTATGAAATCGTGTCCAATGAAAGCGGCGTTGTATGAAATCGTGTCCAATGAAAGCGGGGTTGTATGAAAGAGTGTCCAATGAAAGCAAGGTTGTATGAAAGCGTGTCCAATGAGAACGGGGTTGTATGAAAGTGTGTCCAATGAAAGCGGGGTTGTATGAGTGTGTCCAATGAAAGCGGGGTTGTATGAAAGCGTGTCCAATGAAAGCGGGGTTGTATGAAAGCGTGTCCAATGAAAGCGGGGTTGTATGAAAGCGTGTCCAATGAAAGCGGGGTTGTATGAAAGCGTGTCCAATGAAAGCGGGGTTGTATGAAAGCGTGTCGAATGAAAGCGGGGTTGTATGAAGGCATGTCCAATGAAAGTGAGGTTGTGTCAAAGCGAGGTTGTGTCAAAGCGAGGTTGTGTCAAAGCGAGGTTGTGTCAAAGCGAGGTTGTGTCAAAGCGAGGTTGTGTCAAAGCGAGGTTGTGTCAAAGCGAGGTTGTGTCAAAGCGAGGTTGTGTCAAAGCGAGGTTGTGTCAAAGCGAGGTTGTGTCAAAGCGAGGTTGTGTCAAAGCGAGGTTGTGTCAAAGCGAGGTTGTGTCAAAGCGAGGTTGTGTCAAAGCGAGGTTGTGTCAAAGCGAGGTTGTGTCAAAGCGAGGTTGTGTCAAAGCGAGGTTGTGTCAAAGCGAGGTTGTGCCAAAGCGAGGTTGTGCCAAAGCGAGGTTGTGCCAAAGCGAGGTTGTGTCAAAGCGAGGTTGTGTCAAAGCGAGGTTGTGTCAAAGCGAGGTTGTGTCAAAGCGAGGTTGTGTCAAAGCGAGGTTGTGTCAAAGCGAGGTTGTGTCAAAGCGAGGTTGTATCAAAGCGAGGTTGTGTCAAAGCGAGGTTGTGTCAAAGCGAGGTTGTGTCAAAGCGAGGTTGTGTCAAAGCGAGGTTGTATCAAAGCGAGGTTGTATCAAAGTGGGAAGGCGGTGGAAACCGGTCATCACTGCCAGCATTTATAAAGTGGCAGTTCTAATTTTTTAAATCATTACAGAACTGATATTTTTATTTAAAAAGTTAAAAGATGTTGAATTCCCACTTCATTAGCTAATCATGTCTCATTACCTGATAGTTTATGTACAAACTGAAACGTGATTTGATCATATGACGTCCACACTGCAGTGTAACCTTGCCATTTTAAATATACCAGATGTGCAGTACACTTTAGAGAAAATGGCGTTCCACCTCTAAATGTTGTAAAAATACAAAACAAATGGGATGTAGTATATTCATCTGTGTTTTAATATTAAACCGAAATATTACATCTTCATAAACCATAACAACACGCTTATTCTGTTCTCATGATCAGAGGTTCATCTGTGACTCTCTCCCACCCCACCTCAAACGTGCAAGGTCCCCTGTCCCTTCAACATCCACCCCCATCCCTCACAATCTCCCTGTCCCTTCAACATCCACCCCCCCCACCCCCCAACCTCTCGCCAAGCTCCCTGTCCCTTCTCCAACATCCACCCCCATCCCTCACCAAGCTCCCTGTCCCTTCTCCAACATCCACCTCCCCCCCACCAACCTCTCGCCAAGCTCCCTGTCCCTTCTCCAACATCCACTCCCATCCCTCACCAAGCTCCCTGTCCCTTCTCCAACATCCACTCCCATCCCTCACCAAGCTCCCTGTCCCTTCTCCAACATCCACTCCCATCCCTCACCAAGCTCCCTGTCCCTTCTCCAACATCCACCCCCATCCCTCACCAAGCTCCCTGTCCCTTCTCCAACATCCACTCCCATCTCTCACCAAGCTCCCTGTCCCTTCTCCAACATCCACTCCCATCTCTCACCAAGCTCCCTGTCCCTTCTCCAACATCCACTCCCATCCCTCACCAAGCTCCCTGTCCCTTCTCCAACATCCACCCCCATCCCTCACCAAGCTCCCTGTCCCTTCTCCAACATCCACCCCCACCCCCACCCCCCCCCATCCCTCACCAAGCTCCCTGTCCCTTCTCCAACCCTCCCCCCAGACCCCCCCCCCATCCCTCACCAAGCTCCCTGTCCCTTCTCCAATATTCACCACACATCAGGCTGTTTTATATACCTTATTAATGAAGCGTTTGCACAAGTAGTGCGTGCAGTGACACACTTCCACATTGGTAAAAGATGTGTTCATACAATCGTACCACAAGTACCCAAAAGCTCAATAAGGATTTCCAGGTCGAGTCCATATCCCCAGAGTCCTGATGTTTTGGACGACTTTAAATTGCACAAACAGAAATAATAAGGATCAGTAAAACGTTGTGTTTTCTATTCCAAAATTATGAAAAACTAGAAATTCTTTACACCAGTGTTTCCACATGGTTGGAGCTAGAATGTGAGTGCAAGATCAGCAAGAAGAGGGAAACAAAGTTTAATAAATACTGAAGAGAAAGGGGGTGCAGAAAAAAAGAAAAAAAAAAGAGGAGAATGACAGAACCGACAGTGGGAGTGATAGCGACGGGGGAGAGAATGAACCGACAGAGGGAGAGAATGAACCGACAGAGGGAGAGAATGAACCGACAGTGGGAGTGAAAGCGACGGGGGAGTGACGAAACTGATGGTGGGAGCGACTGAACCGACAGAGGAAGAGAATGAACCGACAGAGGAAGAGAATGAACAGACAGAGGGAGAGAATGAACAGACAGAGGGAGAGAATGAACAGACAGAGGAAGAGAATGAACCGACAGAGGGAGAGAATGAACCGACAGTGGGAGTGAAAGCGACGGGGGAGTGACGAAACTGATGGTGGGAGCGACTGAACCGACAGAGGGAGAGAATGAACAGACAGAGGGAGAGAATGAACAGACAGAGGGAGAGAATGAACCGACAGAGGGAGAGAATGAACCGACAGAGGGAGAGAATGAACCGACAGTGGGAGTGAAAGCGACGGGGGAGTGACGAAACTGATGGTGGGAGCGACTGAACCGACAGAGGGAGCGACTGAACCGACAGAGGAAGAGAATGAACCGACAAAGGGAGAGAATGAACAGACAGAGGGAGAGAATGAACAGACAGAGGGAGAGAATGAACAGACAGAGGAAGAGAATGAACAGACAGAGGGAGAGAATGAACAGACAGAGGGAGAGAATGAACAGACAGAGGGAGAGAATGAACAGACAGAGGGAGAGAATGAACAGACAGAGGGAGAGAATGAACCGACAGAGGGAGAGAATGAACCGACAGTGGGAGTGAAAGCGACGGGGGAGTGACGAAACTGATGGTGGGAGCGACTGAACCGACAGAGGAAGAGAATGAACCGACAGAGGGAGAGAATGAACAGACAGAGGGAGAGAATGAACCGACAGAGGGAGAGAATGAACCGACAGAGGGAGAGAATGAACCGACAGTGGGAGTGAAAGCGACGGGGGAGTGACGAAACTGATGGTGGGAGCGACTGAACCGACAGAGGGAGCGAATGAACCGACAGAGGAAGAGAATGAACTGACAGAGGGAGAGAATGAACCGACAGAGGGAGAGAATGAACCGACAGAGGGAGAGAATGAACCGACAGTGGGAGTGAAAGCGACGGGGGAGTGACGAAACTGATGGTGGGAGCGACTGAACCGACAGAGGGAGCGAATGAACCGACAGAGGAAGAGAATGAACCGACAGAGGAAGAGAATGAACCGACAGAGGAAGAGAATGAATAGACAGAGGGAGAGAATGAACAGACAGAGGGAGAGAATGAACAGAGGGAGAGAATGAACAGACAGAGGAAGAGAATGAACCGACAGAGGAAGAGAATGAACAGACAGAGGGAGAGAATGAACAGAGGGAGAGAATGAACCGACAGAGGGAGCGAATGAACAGACAGAGGGAGAGAATGAACAGACAGAGGGAGAGAATGAACAGACAGAGGGAGAGAATGAACAGACAGAGGGAGAGAATGAACAGACAGAGGAAGAGAATGAACCGACAGAGGAAGAGAATGAACAGAGAGAGGGAGAAAATGAACAGACAGAGGGAGAGAATGAACAGAGGGAGAGAATGAACCGACAGTGGGAGTGAAAGCGACGGGGGAGTGACGAAACTGATGGTGGGAGCGACTGAACCGACAGAGGGAGCGAATGAACCGACAGAGGAAGAGAATGAACCGACAGAGGAAGAGAATGAACAGACAGAGGGAGAGAATGAACAGACAGAGGAAGAGAATGAACAGAGGGAGAGAATGAACAGACAGAGGGAGAGAATGAACAGAGGGAGAGAATGAACAGACAGAGGAAGAGAATGAACCGACAGAGGAAGAGAATGAACAGACAGAGGGAGAGAATGAACAGAGGGAGAGAATGAACCGACAGAGGGAGCGAATGAACAGACAGAGGGAGAGAATGAACAGACAGAGGGAGAGAATGAACAGACAGAGGAAGAGAATGAACCGACAGAGGAAGAGAATGAACAGAGAGAGGGAGAGAATGAACAGACAGAGGGAGAGAATGAACAGAGGGAGAGAATGAACCGACAGAGGGAGAGAATGAACAGACAGAGGGAGAGAATGAACCGACAGAGGGAGAGAATG
This sequence comes from Myxine glutinosa, assembly GCF_964187855.1. Taxonomy (NCBI): domain Eukaryota; kingdom Metazoa; phylum Chordata; class Myxini; order Myxiniformes; family Myxinidae; genus Myxine; species Myxine glutinosa. The sequence goes on from NC_136262.1 coordinate 119,502,092, forward strand.
AACAGACAGAGGGAGAGAATGAACAGAGGGAGCGGAGGAACTGACAGAGGGAGCGAAGGAAACAACAGAGGACGAGAGCAACGGAAACGACAGTGGGAGCGACAGAGCCAACAGAGGGATAGACAGTAACGGACTTCAGTGCGAGTGCGAGTGCTCTGAATGAATGCTCCACTCTACCTCCATGAACGGTTCAGCATTTTAACCTGAGCGAGTCGCTTACTCAATATGGCTGCCAAACAGAGAGAGACCGATACCACAGATATGAGAACAAAATCAAAATCATCTTTGAGGATGTCGAACATCTTGGAGGGATGAACACGTGTCGAGAACAAGTCCAATCCATAGGCAATAACCTAGTGGAGCAGAAACAATTGATGAATAAATGAAGCACCACTTCAAAATGAAATAAATAAATAAATAGATTGCACATGGATATGTAACTTCCTCCAAAGCAAATATTAAAACGTTTATCTTCACTTTAAATCAGAGGGTTGGGTGAGTGGACATAGGAAAAGGGGGCAGATAGGAGAGTGGGTTGCAGGAGAGGAAAAGTGATGGAAAGGGGGGGGGGGGGGGGCCAGGGTGGAAGGGAGGAAGAGTGGACAAAGAGGCTAAGGAATTTGGGAAGTTTGGACAGGACCAACGTTTCCCACAGGGACACACCAAGCAAGTGGATTCCAGACCGGTGACAGCTGTGTGTAGCCCCCTCACTGCAGCGACAGTCTGGTTATAGTTGATAAACCATTCCGTGGGAAGGGGAAGCTCAGGGCTGTATGGAATCAGGCCTTCTTCCCTTTTTGAATCAACGAGGGAGGTGTGGGATGAAAAGAGAAAGAACATAAAAGAGAATGGTTAGGGCGGCGGGCTTGGGATCCGAAGGTCCTGAGTTTGAATCCCGTTGAATTAACGGCAGGTGGGGGGTGGGGTTGCCTGTCATCCTTCCGAGGTCGGCAAAATGAGTACCAGATAACTGGTTATAGAGATGAGTACCAGATAACTGGTAATAGAGATGAGTACCAGATAACTGTTTATAGAGATGAGTACCAGATAACTGGTTATAGAGATGAGTACCAGATAACTGGTTATAGAGATGAGTACCAGATAACTGGTTATAGAGATGAGTACCAGATAACTGGTTATAGAGATGAGTACCAGATAACTGGTTATAGAGATGAGTACCAGATAACTGGTTATAGAGATGAGTACCAGATAACTGGTTATAGAGATGAGTACCAGATAACTGGTTATAGAGATGAGTACCAGATAACTGGTTATAGAGATGAGTACCAGATAACTGGTTATAGAGATGAGTACCAGATAACTGGTTATAGAGATGAGTACCAGATAACTGGTTATAGAGATGAGTACCAGATAACTGGTTATAGAGATGAGTACCAGATAACTGGTTATAGAGATGAGTACCAGATAACTGGTTATAGAGATGAGTACCAGATAACTGTTTATAGAGATGAGTACCAGATAACTGGTTATAGAGATGAGTACCAGATAACTGTTTATAGAGATGAGTACCAGATAACTGTTTATAGAGATGAGTACCAGATAACTGGTTATAGAGATGAGTACCAGATAACTGTTTATAGAGATGAGTACCAGATAACTGGTTATAGAGATGAGTACCAGATAACTGGTTATAGAGATGAGTACCAGATAACTGTTTATAGAGATGAGTACCAGATAACTGTTTAAAGAGATGAGTACCAGATAACTGTTTATAGAGATGAGTACCAGATAACTGGTTATAGAGATGAGTACCAGATAACTGGTTATAGAGATGAGTACCAGATAACTGGTTATCGAGATGAGTACCAGATAACTGGTTATAGAGATGAGTACCAGATAACTGGTTATAGAGATGAGTACCAGATAACTGGTTATAGAGATGAGTACCAGATAACTGGTTATAGAGATGAGTACCAGATAACTGGTTATAGAGATGAGTACCAGATAACTGGTTATAGAGATGAGTACCAGATAACTGGTTATAGAGATGAGTACCAGATAACTGGTTATAGAGATGAGTACCAGATAACTGGTTATAGAGATGAGTACCAGATAACTGGTTATAGAGATGAGTACCAGATAACTGGTTATCGAGATGAGTACCAGATAACTGGTTATAGAGATGAGTACCAGATAACTGGTTATCGAGATGAGTACCAGATAACTGTTTATAGAGATGAGTACCAGATAACTGGTTATAGAGATGAGTACCAGATAACTGGTTATAGAGATGAGTACCAGATAACTGGTTATAGAGATGAGTACCAGATAACTGGTTATAGAGATGAGTACCAGATAACTGTTTATAGAGATGAGTACCAGATAACTGTTTAAAGAGATGAGTACCAGATAACTGTTTATAGAGATGAGTACCAGATAACTGGTTATAGAGATGAGTACCAGATAACTGTTTATCGAGATGAGTACCAGATAACTGGTTATAGAAATGAGTACCAGATAACTGGTTATAGAGATGAGTACCAGATAACTGGTTATAGAGATGAGTACCAGATAACTGGTTATAGAGATGAGTACCAGATAACTGGTTATAGAGATGAGTACCAGATAACTGGTTATAGAGATGAGTACCAGATAACTGGTTATAGAGATGAGTACCAGATAACTGGTTATCGAGATGAGTACCAGATAACTGTTTATCGATATGAGTACCAGATAACTGTTTATAGAGATGAGTACCAGATAACTGGTTATAGAGATGAGTACCAGATAACTGGTTATAGAGATGAGTACCAGATAACTGGTTATAGAGATGAGTACCAGATAACTGGTTATCGAGATGAGTACCAGATAACTGGTTATCGAGATGAGTACCAGATAACTGGTTATAGAGATGAGTACCAGATAACTGGTTATAGAGATGAGTACCAGATAACTGGTTATAGAGATGAGTACCAGATAACTGGTTATAGAGATGAGTACCAGATAACTGGTTAAACAGACGAGTACCAGATAACTGTTTATAGAGATGAGTACCAGATAACTGGTTATAGAGATGAGTACCAGATAACTGGTTATCGAGATGAGTACCAGATAACTGGTTATCGAGATGAGTACCAGATAACTGGTTATAGAGATGAGTACCAGATAACTGGTTATCGAGATGAGTACCAGATAACTGGTTATAGAGATGAGTACCAGATAACTGGTTATAGAGATGAGTACCAGATAACTGGTTATAGAGATGAGTACCAGATAACTGGTTATCGAGATGAGTACCAGATAACTGGTTATAGAGATGAGTACCAGATAACTGGTTATAGAGATGAGTACCAGATAACTGGTTATAGAGATGAGTACCAGATAACTGGTTATAGAGATGAGTACCAGATAACTGGTTAAACAGACGAGTACCAGATAACTGTTTATAGAGATGAGTACCAGATAACTGGTTATAGAGATGAGTACCAGATAACTGGTTATAGAGATGAGTACCAGATAACTGGTTATCGAGATGAGTACCAGATAACTGGTTATAGAGATGAGTACCAGATAACTGGTTATAGAGATGAGTACCAGATAACTGGTTATAGAGATGAGTACCAGATAACTGGTTATAGAGATGAGTACCAGATAACTGGTTAAAGAGATAAGTACCAGATAACTGTTTATAGAGATGAGTACCAGATAACTGTTTATACAGATGAGTACCAGATAACTGGTTATAGAGATGAGTACCAGATAACTGGTTATAGAGATGAGTACCAGATAACTGGTTAAATAGATGAGTACCAGATAACTCTTTATAGAGATGAGTACCAGATAACTGGTTATAGAGATGAGTACCAGATAACTGTTTATAGAGATGAGTACCAGATAACTGGTTATCGAGAGGCGTTTTATCAAAACGCGGCAGATGCCCCCATTGAAAATGATGCAACCACCAGGTGGGTGGCTGCACACAAACCGCCCACCCACCACCAAGGAAATCAATGCCTTCTTCCAAGGTTGGTGCACAAGGATTCAAATAAAAAAATAAAAGGTTTATTGCTCATATAAGTTGACCCCATCAATGAATCATTTCCACAAAAGTCCTTTGATATTCTATTTATATTAAATCATTTCGCAGGCCAAGCACTCGTGGGATCTTTTTTGGCATGAAAGCCAATCCGAAAAAGGATCCATACCTCTCAAGTTACAGATCTCACAATAGTCTGATCCAATGTGCTCCGTGCAGCACATTCACCCTGCCCACACATACGAGGACATGTGCGTTTACCCACTCGGAGTCTAAAGTGCTGCAATGAGGGAGTAAATGGTCATGCTGCTGGACCCTGCACTTGTGCCCCAAGTGTTTCCTCGGACAAGGTGACAATATCGTCCAGCGAACCCACCTGCAGTAATCTACTTCCTCGATTCAGTCCCTCAAACATTTAGAAACGGCCATCAGCCACGGGCCACATAATCAAAGATCATCTCCAAAGGCAGCTGCAGATTGGCCATCCTCATTTGTACCGAGTCATTCCTCTGCAAAGCTGAACTTCAACATGTAATCTATACAAGGCCTTTTCATGTGGTTTACATCGAGTTCTCTTCTCATGTGGCCTGGTGCCCCCGTTTCACACCGGTCTTTCCTTGGTACTGTAAAATCCAACGTTTTCCATCATTGATGTTCCCCATAAGGAAGTAGAGGCACATGGCCAGTTTCTCTCTCATTGCAGACAGGGTGTCCATTCTACCATTCTACCCTCCAAAGCTTCAAGAAAGAAATCCACCACCATGTCTTACAATCTTCGATCCCTATCAGCGAAATTTCCTTTCCCTATTAACCCCCTTTATTTTTATTTTTTTATTTTTTGTATACAGAACAAAGGCTCGTAAAAGAGCTAACATTTATCACACAAACAAATCAAACAGACAAACAAAATATATAAAAAGAGGGAGCGGTAGACAACATGGGGAGAGAAGGTGAAGCACACAAACACAACATTTGAGAGCAGGGACATCGGGAGATGTGTGGGAGGGAGAGGGCTTGGGAGGAGGAGGCGTGGGAAGGGGGGGGGGGGGGTGGGAGAAGTATAAAACACAAGGACACCAAGGACTTCCAGGAAAGAAGTTGGTATTTCAAAAAAGTGGATTTGGGGTGAAATTAGTGGGGGTAGAAAAGATCAAGGTTTTGGATGGGGGATGGATAAGAGATGGTGGTGAACAGCCGTTTTAAAGACCTGGAGGGAGGAGTGGGATTGGAGAGTGAGGGAGTTTGTTCCAGAGGTGGGAGAAAAGAGGAATGAAGGAGTGAAGGTGAGCAGAGAGTCTTGATTTTGGCAGTTTAACCATAAGAGGGTTGCAGGCAGATCTTGTGCGACCTGTAGGAATATTTGGGGGACAGAGCCCAGAGAGAGCTGGGGGGGGGGAGGGGGCAAGGCCGGAGAGGAGTCTGTAGAAGACGGAAAGACCACCAACCTGCCTGCTGTGAGTGAGTGAAAGGCCCTCGGAGTTAGCTTCATTGCGGGAGATTCCAATGATTCTGAACGCTTTGGTTTCAACAGCGTGAAGACGAGCTAGGTGTGAGGCAGGAGCACCAGCCCAGAGGGGAGAGCAGTATTCCATTGAGCTGCGGATGATAGCCTTGCATGTGGTGAGGAGCTCAGGTGTGCCAAGGAAGGACTTCGCATGACGGAGGATGCCCAGTCGGCGACTGGCTTTGGAGGCCAGATTTGAAATGTGGTTTTCCCAGGAAAGATCATGGCAGATAGTGAGACCCAAAAGCTTGAGTGACAGAACTTCTTGGAGAGGATTATTCAGAAAGTGGATGGGAGGGTTGTCCAGTCGGTCTTTTCGGAGAGACATCGTAAGAGTGTGAGATTTGTCAGGATTGAAAGACATGTTCCACTTGTTTGCCCAGTCTGTGATTTTGTCCAGGTCTGCAGAGAGTGAGGAGGCTGCAGACTGCCGATCTGAGGGATGAGGAATGGAGCGACAGAGAGTAGAGTCATCAGCAAAGAGATAGAGAGGATTTTCAAGAGAGTCAGAGATCATTGATGAAGACCAGAAAAAGCACAGGGCCCAGAACACTGCCTTGGGGAACTCCAGCCTGAACAGGAAGAGGAGATGAGAGAAACCCATTCAGGGCCATACGTTGACTATGACTAGAGAGGAGGTCCGCCAGCCATGCATGGAGATTTCCATGAATACCAAAGGAGGAGCGTTTGGTGAGCAGAGCGGGGTGCCAGACCGTATCGAAGGCACGTGATATGTCAAGGGAGACAGCTCTAATTTCCTGTTTGGCCTTGAGGACCTCCATCCATTGTTGAGAAAGCAGAAGCAGCATGTCCAGAGTAGAGTGACCTGGTCTGAAACCAAATTGATGATCAGAGATCAAGCCATTGGAGAAGAGGAAACATTTCATATCTGAAGCAATGATGGATTCCATGACTTTGCTGATAATTGGGAGAAGGCCGATTGGTCTGTAGTTGCTACGATCTGTTTTTGCACCTTTTTTGTGCAAAGCAGTGATGTTGGCTGATTACAAGCAGATGGCAGATGACCTTGAGCAAAAGAGAGGGTGAAGAGAACAGAGAGGGAGTGAAAGAGTGGAAGAACAGGATTTTCGGACCCGTGGGCTGATGCCGTCAGGTCCAGTTGCAGAATCAGAGTCGAGGGTTGACAGAAACTTTTCCACCTTGTCAGGAGGAAAGGACACAGAGTCCAGGAGCAGCTGGGTACGACTGGGTACGGTGGGTACAGAGAGGGATGGGTTTGGGACACAAGATTTAGAGGCAAACACAGAGTTGAGGTATTCAGCTTTTTCACGTGCGGAGTCAGTTGTGTAGCCGTTTGAGGTGAGGGAGGGGATGGAGGGAGAACAAACACCAGAAACAGATTTGACCAGATGCCACCAGGATTTTGAAGAGGGAGACAGATAAGAGAGTTCGGTCTTGAGAACGGAGAGATAGCGCTTCCTGGCTCTCCTGAGGGTGGACACACACTTGTTTCGGGCTTTGTGAAAGGAAATGAGATTTCCTTCCGTTGGATTTGCTTTCCAGGAGACGAAGGCAAGTTGTTTCTGGGCAGCAGCCTCACCACAAGATTCCGTGTACCATGGACGGGAGGAAGGGTATGACAACTGAAGACGAGATGGGATAAATCTGTGCATGAGAGAGCGCAATTTACTTTGGAAGAATTCCCAGGATGAGTTGATGTCAGAGGCGGTAGAGATGGGAGACCAGTCCAGATGATTGATGGCTGCTTGAAGACCGTGCCAGTTGGCCTGAGTGAAATGCCAGACTCATCGACGCTGAGGAGGCTCTCTGAGAATGGTCAGAGAGATGTCCACTTTAACAAGCACATGATCAGATGAGCCGATTGGAGCAGAAGAAGAGCAGTAGACATTTTCAGGGAAGTTAGTCATAACCAAGTCCTATAAGAGAAGATGCTCCGTTGACTGAGATCCCTTCCCCAATACTCGCACCTCCTGCAGGCCTATACAACCTGCAGCTTACTATATTTCCCTACCCTTTCCACTCTTTCTCCATTTATCCATCCACCAGCTTATTGGTCCCCTACTGGTGTACACCCGAGCAGACTATAGGTTTGCACTCCGTCCCTCCGTCTGTCAGTCTGTCACGCAAAGAACAGTTTTCCGGACGTTTTTTTCTAAACTCTTTATGCTAATGATTTAAAACTTGGTACATGGTTTCCTCATGATAAGTTACAGATCAAGTTCGAACTTCACGACGTTTCGATCATTTTTGACAAAGCTATGGCACTTTGAACTTTGGTAATTTCCCCAACAGTTTTCCGGACGACAGACTGCCGGTAGCGGACATGTATTGCAGCGCAATACTCAGAATGCTTGTTTTTGTCTGCCTTTTCCTCCATCACCAAAATATCAATACATTATACATCTATTATTCATTACCTTGCTCTTCCAATATTTTGTGTACTGTGAAACCTCGACATTCGCGGACGCCGAATATTCGCGGTTCATTCATTGTGACCTGCTTCCACATTCGCAGCATTTTTCAGGAACGTATGACCGCACGAATGTCCAGGTTCTACAGTACTGTATTTAAAAAGGAAGGCGTTACATTACGTGTCTGCTTTTTACCTCGTCTCACATATTTACACAAGCTGTTAGCATTCTCACTACCCTTTTGGACAGGCGGTAGTTGTCTCATCGATCAGATTTGCTTCCCGATCAATTGTTCACATCAAGTAACTGCTTCCGATGTACGTACAACAGGCACTGGCTCTCTCTGTTCTCTCTCTCTCAAAAGCAACTGTTCAATGAGCGCTCAACACACACACACACACACACACACACACACACACACACACACACACACACACACACACACACACACACACACACACACACAAAATAGAACCCTTCATTCATTCGCTTTACAACGGTTTATAGATCCGGCCAAAAGAGCGCATGTTAAGCAAACACACAAAGCATTTAACAACTGCTTTCAAACTGTGGGACTCACCAATAGCGCATTCTATATTTACCGACGCATTCATGAATGGTTACGATAAAGCGATGGTTACGGTAAAGAGTGAAAGGAATGACTATGTTGTGGTGCTTAAATATCAACTACCAAAGAGTAGTTGGTAGGAAAGACTAGTACAAGAGACTGAACCTAACAATGATCCCACCTCGACTGTTCTCCTGGAACTTCGGGTCTTCGAGGATCGAGGAATGCTTTCGGTAAGGACACAATTCCTCCTGATTGCAACGCGACTGGGGAGATGAAGAGAAAGACGAGATAAGATCATGCTTGCAAATCGACAACCAAGCGAGTGCGATGGTAACAAATACCACACGGCATATAAAACAAATCATGTCTTTCAGCATTCTCCATCTTCTTCACCATCAACACTGGTGCCAAAGATGCAACAGAATGATCCATAACATAAAAGAGAAAAAGGGTAAAAGGGGGAATGGTAAAAAGGGGAAAGAGAATGGTAAAAGGGGAAAGAGAAGGGTAAAAAGGGGAAAGAGAAGGGTAAAAAGGAGAAAGGTAAAAAGGGGAAAGGCAAAAAGGGGAAAGGCAAAAAGGGGAATGGTAAAAATGGGGAAAGAGAATGGTAAAAAGAAGAAAGAGAAGGGTAAAAAGGGGAAAGACAAAAAGGGGAAAGAGATGGGTAAAAAAGGGAAAAGAGAAGGGTAAAAGGGGCAAGGTAAAAAGGGGAAAGAGAAGGGTAAAAAGGGGAAAGAATGATAAAAAGGGGAAAGAATGGTAAAAAGGGGAAAGAGAATGGTAAAAAGGGGAAAGAAGGGTAAAAAGGGGAAAGAGAAGGGTAAAAAGGGGAAAGAGAAGGGTAAAAAGGGGAAAGAGAAGGGTAAAAAAGGGAAAAGAGAAGGGTAAAAGGGGGAAAACTAAAAAGGGGAAAGAGAATGGTAAAAAAGGGAAAAGAGAAGGGTAAAAAGGGGAAAGGCAAAAAGGGGAAAGAATGGTAAAAAGGGGGAAAGTGAATGGTAAAAGCAGAACGCAGAGAGAAGAGAACAGCAGCAGAACACGCGTGAGTGAGGACGCACGAGAGGAGAGAGCTGTGAGCGTTCGTCAGGCAGAGTTCTTGGAGTTAGAGTTCGAGAGAGAACAGCAGCAGAACGCGAGATCTTGGAGATCTTGGCGAGATCTTGGAGACGTCACGGATTTTCGAAGCTCCACACGGTCTCCACGTTTTCAAAGTTAAGTCTGTTCACAATTGTATTTTGTCGAAACTGTATTTATCTTTCGGTGTGTGAACCTATAGTGTGTCCCTTGGAAGTTTCTCGGTGTTTATCTTTCATAAATTAATCTTTTCTGTTTGCCGAGCCGCATGTGAGGCCTTGCAGCCTTAGGCTTCCCCCGTCGAAGGTTGTTCCTTCCTTCGCTGGTTTTGCTAGGTTTTTTGATTTTCCCTTCTCCCCCAAACTTCACCGAACATCTACTCTTTGTCTGACGTTGTAACCCCCACCCCCCCCCCCCCCCAAAAAAAAAAAAAAAAAAAAAAAAACTTTTATTTCCCTTTCTCCTCGTGTGCTTTTGTCCCATCGTGTGCTTTTGCCTCTGCCCACGTGCGCTGTCTCGCCCCGCCTCCATTATCCCCTTGCCTTCCAACTTTTGCCCTGTTCAAGTGACTCGTGGTTGTCCCTCTAGGCTCCCTCTCCCCATTGGTATTTTTGTGAATAGAAGATTGTTCTCCACGGTTCTGTTTAAATATGTTTAAACTTTCCCCTGGAGTGTTTTATTCAGTGGTTTATTACAACACGCTGTTTTTCTTCCTATTTAAAAGGCTCATTTCTATTTCCTCTTCAACTCATTCCATTTCAAAAAAATATTCAATCTCTTATAATTCTTTCTCACTACATGTTCTAAATTCTCATTCATTCCACCCCTCCTCCATCATTCTTAAACGGATCGCTAACTTGAAAATCACAACAAACCCAATTTGTTATAAATGTTCATCTTTCATTAATCATCCACTTTCTAATCTCCCCCCCAAATCTCCCCACTTGCCCCTCCCCTCCAAATCTCCCCCCTTGCCCCTCCCCTCCTAAACTCCCCCCTTGCCCTTCCCCTCCTAAACACCCCCCTTGCCTCTCCCCTCCTGAACACCCCCCTTGCCCTTCCCCTCCTAAACTCCCCCCTTGCCCCTCCCATTCAAAACTCCCCCCCAACCCCCCCTTCAAATCTCCCCCCCAACCATCCTTCCCAAATTCTCCCTCCTCCCACCTCCTTCTCAAAGCTGCCTCCTCCCCACTTCGTCTCCCTTCTATCTCATACCTCCACCTCCCCCAACCTTCTACTTTCCTCTGCCCCCCCCCCCCCCTCAAACAACCCCTCACTGTGCCTAATCCCATCACCATCAAACCTTTCGTCCTCCTCATCCTTCCCTTTCTTGTAACTCTTCTGTAATCTCTGACACACAATCAACTGCTCTTCCTACCTCCCCCTCTCATCCTTCATCTGACCCTACCCCTCCCCTCCCCCTCTCTCCTCATTAACGGTATGGACCTCAAACATCCGGGGCCTTCGCTCAAACCTGATTGATCTCTCCATTCAGGTTGCTTCTGACAATCCAGACTTGATCTGCTTAACAGAAACTTTCCTCCTTCAAGATGTCTCTGATTCCTTAATATCTCTTCCTGGTTACTCCCTCCTCCGGTATGATAGACCTGAGCCTCGTCCTGGTGGTGGGGTGGCTATCTTTATCAAAAACTCTCTTCCTCATTCTCCTTGCACTGTCCTCTCTCAACCCCACCCCCAGAAGTACCTCTGGCTACGGCTTCCTCTACGCTTCCACCTTTTGTTCATATGTGTTCTGTACCGTCCTCCAAACAGTGATGACTCTATTTACATTTCGCTGTCGGACAACATGGACCAACTTCTATCAACTCATCCAAACTCTCTCTTCCTCTCCCATCTCTCCTGCCTCTGACTTCCTGGGAATTCTTCCAAAGCAAACTGCTCTCTCTCATGCACAGATTTATCCCACCTCGTCTTCAGTTGTCTTACCCTTCCTCCCGTCCATGGCACACTGAATCTTGTGGTGAGGCAGTTGCCCTGAAAGCTGAAACAACTTGCCTTTCCCTCTTGGAAGGCAAATCCAACTGAAGGCAATCTCAGTTCCTTCCACCAAGCTCGGAACAAGTATGTGTCTCCCCTCAGGAGTGCCAGGCAGCACTATCTCTCCACACTCAAGATTGAACTCTCGTACCTGTCTCCTTCCTCCAAATCCTGGTGGCGTCTGGTCAAATCCGTTTCTGGTGTTTGTTCCCCCTCCATCACCTTAAATGGCTACACAGTTGACACCGCACGTGACAAAGCCGAATGCCTCAACTCTGTGTTTGCCTCAAAATCTTGTGTCCCAAACCCATCTCTCTCTGTTCCCACCTTTCCCAGTCGAACCCAACTGCTCCTGGACTCTGTGTCCTTCTCTCCTGACAAGGTGAAGTTTTTGTCAAACCTCGACTCTGATTCTGCAACTGGACCAGACGGCATCAGCCCACGGGTCCTAAAATCCTGCTCTGCCGCTCTATCTCACCCTCTCTCTGTTCTTTTCACCCTCTCTTTTGCTCAAGGTCATCTGCAGGCATCTTGGAAATCAGCAAACATTACCGCTTTACACAAAAAGGTGCAAAAACAGATCCTTGCAACTACAGACCAATCAGCCTGCTCCCAATTATCAGCAAAGTCATGGAATCCATCATTGCTTCAGATATCAAATCCTTCATCTTCTCCAATGGCTTGATCTCTGATCATCAATTTGGATTCAGACCAGGTCATTCTACTCTGGACATGCTGCTTCTGCTGTCACAACAATGGATGGAGGTCCTCAATGCCAAACAGGAAATCAGAGCTGTCTCACTTGACATATCACGTGCCTTCAATACGGTCTGGCACCCAGCTCTGCTCACCAAACACTCCTCCTATGGTATCCATGGAAATCCCCACTCATGGCTTGCAGACTTCCTCTCTGGTCGTCGGCAACATGTGGCCCTGAATGGATTTCTCTTATCTCCCCTTCCTGTTCTGGCTGGAGTTCCCCAAGTTAGTGTTCTGGGCCCTGTGCTATTTCTGGTCTTCATCAATGATCTCTCCGACTCTCTGGAAAATCCTCTATATCTCTTTGCTGCTGACTCCACTATCTGCCGCTCCATTCCTCATCCCTCAGATCGGCAGTCTGCAGCCTCCTCACTCTCTGCAGACTTGGACAAAATCACAGATTGGTCAAACAAGTGGATCATGTCTTTCAATCCTGACAAATCTCACACTCTTACAATGTCTCTCCGAAAGGACCGACTGGAAAACCCTCCCATCTACTTTCTCAACAATCCTCTCCAAGAAGTTCTGTCGCTCAAGCTTTTGGGTCTCACTATCTGCCATGATCTTTCTTGGGAAAACCACATTTCCAAGCTGGCCTCCAAAGCCAGTCGCCGACTGGGCATCCTCCGTCGTGCGAAGTCCTTCCTTGGCACACCTGAGCTCCTCACCACATACAAGGCTTTCATCCGCAGCTCAATGAAATACTGTTCCCCCCTCTGGGCTGGTGCTCCTGCCTCACACCTAGCTCGGCTTCACGCTGTTGAAACCAAAGCTTTCGGAATCATTGGAATCTCCTGCGATGAAGTTAACTCCGAGGGCCTTTCACTCACTCACCGCAGGCAGGTTGGTGGTCTTTGTCTTCTACCGACTCCTCTACGGCCTTGCTCCCCCAGCTCTCTCTGTGCTCTGTCCCCCCAATATTCCTTCAGGTCGCACAAGATCTGCCTGCAACCCTCTTATGGTTAAACTGCCAAAATATAGGCTCTCTGCTCACCTTCACTCTTTCATTCCCCTTTTCTCCCACCTCTGGAACAAACTCCCCCACTCCCTTCAATCCCACTCCTCCCTCTAGGTCTTTAAAACAACTGTTCACCACCATCTCTTATCTTCCCCCATCCAAAACCTTGATCTTTTCTACCCTCGCTAATTCATCCCATACACTTTTTTTTTTTTTTAATTCCAACTTCTTTCCTGGAAGTCCTTGCAGTGTTCATATGTTTTATACCTCTCCCAGCTCCCCCCCAAGCCCTCCCCCTCCCACATTTCTCCCGATGTCCCTGCTCTCAAATGTTGTCTTTGTGTCCTTCCCCCTCTCTCCCCATCTTGTCTACCACTCCCCTTGTTTTTTGTTTGATGTGTCGGTTTCACTTTTTGTGTGATTAATGTTAGCTCTTTCACGAGCCTCGATCTTGTATACAAAAAAAAAGAAGAAAAAAAGAAGAAGAAGAAAGCGAAGGGTAAAAAGGGGAAAGGCAAAAAGGGGAAAGAGATGGGTAAAAAAGGGAAAAGAGAAGGGTAAAAGGGGAAATGTAAAAAGGGAAAAGAGAAGGGTAAAAGGAGGAACAGTAAAAAGGGGAAAGAGAAGGGTAAAAGGGGGATTAGCAAAAAAAGGAAAGAAGGGTAAAATGGGGAATGGGAAAAATGGGAAAGAGAATGGTAAAAAGGGGAAAGACAATGGTAAAAAGGGGAAAGACAATGGTAAAAAGGGGAAAGACAATGGTAAAAAGGGGAAGAGAAGGGTAAAAAGGGGAAGAGAAGGGTAAAAAGGGGAAGAGAAGGGTAAAAAGGGGAAGAGAAGGGTAAAAAGGGGAAGAGAAGGGTAAAAAGGGGAAGAGAAGGGTAAAAAGGGGAAGAGAAGGGTAAAAAGGGGAAGAGAAGGGTAAAAAGGGGAAGAGAAGGGTAAAAAGGGGAAGAGAAGGGTAAAAAGGGGAAGAGAAGGGTAAAAAGGGGAAGAGAAGGGTAAAAAGGGGAAAGACAATGGTAAAAAGGGGAAAGAGAAGGGAGAAATGGGGACGGGTAAAAAGGGGAAAGTGGGGTAAAAGGGGGAAAGAGAAGGTTAAAGAAGAGTAAAATGGGGAAAGAAGAGTAAAATGGGGGGAAGAAGCATAAAAAAGGGGAAAGAAGAGTAAAAAGAAGGGTTCACTCCTTCATTCCTCTTTTCTCCCGCCTCTGGAACAAACTCCCTTACTCTCTTCAATCCCACTCCACCCTCCAGGTTTTTAAAACAGCTGTTTACCACCATCTCTTATCTTCCCCCATCCAAAACCTTGATCTTTTCTACCCCCGCTAATTTCACCCCAAATCCACTTTTTTGAAATACCAACTTCTGTCCTGGAAGTCCTTCGTGTCCTCGTGTTTTATACTTCTCCCACCCCCCCCTCCCCCTTCCCACGCCTCCTCCCCCCAAGCCCTCTCCCTCCCACACATCTCCCTGCTCTCAAATGTTGTGTTTGTGTGCTTCCCCTTCTCTCCCCATCTTGTCTTCCGCTCCCTCTTTTTATATATTTTGTTTACCTGGTTGATTTGTTTGTGAAATAAATGTTAGCTCTTTCACGAGCCTCGATTCAGTATACAAAAAAAAGAAGAAAAAAAAAGAAGGGTAAAAATGCAAAAAGGGTAAAAATGGAAAAGAGAAGGGCAAAAGAGGGAATGGTAAAATTGGAAAGAGAAGGGGAAAATGGGGGAAGGCTAAAAAGAGGAAAGGGTTTAAAAAAAAAAAAAGGGAAAAGAGAAGGGTAAAAAGGGTAGCGACAGGCAAAAGAGGAAATGGTAAAAAGGGGAAAGGGCAAAAGGTAAAAAGGGGAAAGGGGAAAAAGGAGAATGGTAAAAGGGGAAAGAGAATGGTAAGTGGGGGAATGGTAAAAAGGCTAAAAAGGGGGGGGGGGGGGGGAAAAGAAGGCTAAAAAGGGAGAGAAAAGGGCAAAAGGTGAATGGTAAAAAGGGGAAAGAAGGGTAAAAAGGGGAAAGATGGGTAAAAAGGGGAAAGATGGGTAAAAAGGGGAAAGATGGGTAAAAAGGGGAAAGATGGGTAAAAAGGGGAAAGATGGGTAAAAAGGGGAAAGATGGGTAAAAAGGGGAAAGATGGGTAAAAAGGGGAAAAATAGGGAAAGAAAAGGGGAAAATAGGGAAAGAAAAGGGTAAAAGAGGGAAAGAAAAGGGTAAAAGAGGGAAAGAAAAGGGTAAAAGAGGGAAAGAAAAGGGTAAAAGAGGGAAAGAAAAGGGTAGAAGAGGGAAAGAAAAGGGTAAAAGAGGGAAAGAAAAGGGTAAAAGAGGGAAAGAAAAGGGTAAAACAGGGAAAGAAAAGGGTAAAACAGGGAAAGAAAAGGGTTAAAAAAAAAGGGAAAATTGTGAAAAGGATAAAAAGGGGAATGATAAAAAGGGTACAAAGGGGAACTAGAAAGCACCTTAAATGCAAAACCTGTCCGCTTCGGCTTTGTACTCAAACTAAGCTTGACAAAAACGACAGTTAAAAAAAAAAAATTGTACATTTTATTACTTTGTGTTTTCCATATTCTCATGATAAAAGTTTGTTGAAGATTTGATGATAAAAGGTCAGTGGTAAAACAGTTCGCTTAAAAAAAACAAAAAAACAATCGCACCCGTGTCCGAATGAAGCGGTTCAGTTTGGCATTTTTAATATGAAATAGGAAAAGCCTGGAAACTATTCAAACCCATTAGAATTACCCTTTAGAACCCATCGGAATTACACTTTAGAACCCTCTAGAATTACACTTTAGAACCCTCTAGAATTACACTTTAGAACCCTCTAGAATTACACTTTAGAACCCTCTAGAAACCCCTAGAATTACACTTTAGAACTCTCTAGAATTACACTTTAGAACTCTCTGGAATTATACTTTAGAACCCCCTAGAATGAAACACGGTGGGTTAGAACAGTTATTCTTCTTCATTTTTGATTGAGGAGGATTGAGGATTGAGGATTGAGGAGGATTGAGGATTTTTGATTTGGAGGCGCGAGAGGAGGATGGAGGAGGCGTGAGAGGAGGATAGTGGCGTGAGAGGAGGAGGAGGGTGGTTGTGCAAGAGGAGGGTGGAAGCACAAGAGGAGGAGGGTAAAGGAGTAAGATGAGGAAGGTGGAGGAGTAAGATGAGGAGGGTGGAGGAGCAAGATGAGGAGGGTGGAGGAGCAAGATGAGGAGGTTGGAGGTGCAAGAGGAGGATGGAGGCAGCGCAAGAGGAGGATGGAGGAGTGTGCAGGAGAGAGAGAGAGGTGGAGTGTGAAGACAGGAAGAGAGAATAGGATTGGAAGAGAGAGAGATTAGAAAGGCTTCTTTTTTTCAAATGAAGGGAAAAAAAAATGGAGTCAGTCAGAATATTGATATCAGTGTTTCTCCCATACCGTGCACAACCATACAAGTTTTTTTTTTTTTTTTCTTCGTTGGATTATCCCCTCAATGCCATTTTTCTCCCATCCCTCATTTATGACACACCTCATCACATTCTCTCACCGAGTATGTGTCGGCTGGTGATGCCCCGCTCAGTAAGCGTGACCTGGAGTGGACCGGCTCTTCCTGGTAGCACGTAGGCCTGCTGGAGCACCAATGGACCGGCGAATGGTCGCTCAAGCGAGCTGAATGCAGTTTCATTGTGCCGTGCAACACCTTCGTACAACTCTAGTGTCCACAGCTCACTACGACGGGCCTTGGGATTCCAATATAGGACCTGGGATAAAATATGCATACACGAACCTAATTTTTTGAGAATTTGTGAATCCCCAATTTGTATGAAAAGGAATATACAAAATAAATATTGCAGGATCAACATGGTGAAAAAACCCAAAAATGGTGCACTTTTTCCAGAGATGAACAAAATACAAATACAGTATTATATTTTCTCAAAGTGTTGGACAGGAGAGCTTGGAAGTCGTGAACCTCTGAGCCGATTTGATTCCCCAGCACAACTATATAATGTATTGTCGATGCTTCGTGGGCAGGATATTACATCAATGAATATACCGTCAATGAAAGTGAATGTGAAGCTGGCTGTCCTCTGTGCTTGGAAATAAAGCTGTAAATAATCAAAATACGAGCATAACTGAATAACAAACGGTGGTAAAACGCAAGGTGCGTCACCCCCCAAGCCAACTTTACCACCAGCCAGTTCTCCGTGTGCACAAGGCGCAGGGGGGACCGTGCCCGGCGGAGCGTGACCGAGTACACCACTCTCCCGGTCACTCCATCCAGCAGGTACAGCATGACGGATGCCTTGTCCGGCTGGTTCTCGGCCACCTGCATCGCCACGGCCACCAAATGGGGGTTCACGTACTGCGGAGGGAGAGGGGATAGGCAACAGAGTTCCACAAGCGGGGAAAACTGGGAGATGCAGGAAGTGTGGATGGTTTTTAGTGGCAGTCTCACTTTGTAAAGGACACTGCGATCGCCGAGTACCCTTCCCTGGGAGTGTACCGTTTCACCTAGATGCTTTCCAGCCACTTCCAAAACCTTGTGTCCGTCTGGAATGGCTACCTCCCAAATGCGGTGTGCCTTCATGCCCTGCACATGAAAAATAACTTTTCAAATTAGCTACAACTATCTGGGAAGGAAGTTTGTGCCATTGTTTGCACCTTGGAGAACAATTGCACAAATTGAGAACGAGTGCAAATAATATTTTGGGAAAGGAATGAAAAAAAAAAAACCTTCAGAAACTGGAAGCCACAGATTGAGTGATGAGCTGGATCGACGATGTAGAAAAATATGGAGGAAGCGATTGAGTCAACCAGGGAGTGAAAGGAAGGGCTCGAAGGAAAGCAGGAAACCTGAAAAGGGAGGAAATTAAGGAAGGTCGTGGTAAGATGTGAAAATGAAGATAAAATGTACCTTGATGAGGAATTTGTTTAAGATTACGTGTTGAACAATGAGTGAGCATAGCAACATCCTACATGTTGCTAAGGAAAAACATCACTGAGTTTGTTTGTGCATGAGACCAAATAAGCACATGGTGAGAGGTTGAGTGATCCACAACAAAATGTGAAAAAAGTCAAGGGGTGTGAATACTTTCTGAAGGCACTGTATATTCTGGTGTACTATCCCGATGACAGGTTTAGCATTGCCAAAGCACTTTCTTGGCAAGGATCATTTATACTGGGTGGCTTGCCATTGCCTTCCGAGGTCCCACAATAATGTTTGCGTATAAATTGGGTTATAATCAAAAAACAGCATGATGATTTATTGCGAGTGTTGGAGAAGTAATAACAGAGACACCTACATAAATAAAAATGAAAGAGTAAGTGAGAGAAGTACAAACCGAGAGGTCATCGTGGAGTAATACAAGTGGACGAGTAAAGTTTGGCCCCATGTGGTTAAGGACTGCAGCTTGCAAGACTGGCCGTTTCAGTTTTGGTTCAGCAATTGAACTCAAGACTCCGTACACAGGGTTAAAAATCATCAGGTGAGATTTACCTGTCTCCTGGAGGGGAGCCAGGACAGAGGGGTAAAGGGTTGAGAATAGGATTGAAGGAGGTGCAGGAAGTGGGTAACAAGAGCAAGAACAGATGCCAACAACTTCAGAATGCACACGTTCTTCTACTCTATCGCACTCTTCCCACCAGAGCAAAGGAGGTGACAGTTTTGCGTACCAGTACCAAATAGACATACCCAGTTTTGCGTACCAGTACCAAATAGACATACCCAGTTTTGCGTCATTGTCCATCCTTACACACAATCCTTTTTGCCCTCATTAAGCCTGCCTAATCCAACCCTCATACTAGCTGGGTGCTACATTTCCTCCCCTCCTTTCTCGTATTTATTCATTTTATTGTGTCCACCTATTAGCCCACTTTCACTTCCTACCACCACCCCTTAACGAAGTGAAGAGGGAGAGGGTGAAGTGCAGTGAAGAAGGTCAAGTGAAGGGGAGATGGTAAAATGAACAGGGTGAAGGTGAAGATGGAGAGGGTGAAGTGAAGAGAGAGAAGTAAAGAGTGAAGAGGGTGAAGTAAAGATGGAGAGGGTGAAGTGAAGAGGGTGAGGTGAAGAACGAGAGGTTGAAATGAGGTGAAGAGCGTGGATTAAATCTACTATATAGGAGAGCCGTTGGTCCGTGTGCGTGTTGTCATTTTTCTGAGAGATGGCTGAACGGATCTTCGTCAAACTTTCAGAGGATCATCAGTGAGTGTGTGGGAGTGTGTGGGAGTGTGTGGGAGTGTGTGGGAGTGTTGTAGTGGAAAAAACGAATTTTTTTTTTGAAAAAGAAAAAGTTAGTTTTTTTGGATTAAAAAAGAAAAGAAAAAGAAAAAAGACCCCCTATAGTGCCGAATAGAAGCCTTTTTGATAAATGATAGTTACATACAAGTACACATTCGCATAAATAAATACAAAGCAATCACCCATTTGAACACAAATAATCAAACAATTCCGGAAGCGGTCGAAGTTAGTGGTAAGGCTTCCTCTTCTTCCTGAACGTCACCATACTCAACTCAGAAACGTGATGAGCAGCACATTCACCAGCATATATTCAACGAAAAGGCAAAATGACGATTTGACATTTGTGATTGATTCTGATTTGGATGCAATTGCTTTTCCATTATACTCGTATTTGCCCTCATTTCAAATATGTTAATGTTCCTTTTTCGCCGGGTACTCCAGCAATAAACGCTTTAATACTTTACTTGGGGTACAAATAAAACTTTGTCAGGGGGGGGGGGGGGAGGGGTAACATAGGCTATATGGCCGCGGCCTCATGCGGGGGTGTGGGGGCTGGGAGAGGGGAGTAAATTCTCTATGTAAATGTGTAACGTGTAGCGCCATCTGGTGGTGGTGGCAGAGGGTATTACAATTTCCTTTTTTATCTGTGAAACACTGGTCAAAGCACTCTTTGCATGGGTAAATTTTTCCTCCTCCCCCCCCGTCCCCTAAAACGAGAACCCTGTCAGAGCCACCCCCATCCCTTCCTCATCCCTTCCCCCAGAAATGCCGGGTACTCCTCCTCGTTGTTGTATATTGCATAAACAGTGGTCCCTCTGCCATGCTCTCATCACACCCTCCTGCAATGTAACTAAATCTTCTCACCTCGTCCCCCTTATCAGACCTGATGAATTAACGCTGTTGGAGACTCCTCTCATCTCTCTTGTCCTGTTTTGCTTTCCACAAACAAATTAACTTTGATATTTCCTATATCTGTATCAAGGTTTTTTTCTCGCATTTTATTGTGGCAGCAATGCCAGAAATAGTTTCCTTTCCGTTAAAAAGGCTCATCAGCGTGAAGGAACTTGTGCAGACATCGCATGCAGTACAACATCATGAAACATTAATCTTGCACTTTTACAGAAAATACAAGTTTGTGAGTGGAGAATGGACAAGTGAACACAGCAGACGAGTTTACAACGTGGGGAATCGAGAGGCAAGCGGGCTCAGGTGGGAACGCATACATTGGCAAACAAGTCTTTGTCTTGTATAGAAACACTACACAAGTCTTCCTTGTACAAATAGGATAAAATAAACATCTCAGTTGCCCTAAAATACAAGAGCTTGAACAATCGAATTATTCTTCAACAAACGAGGCTTGTTGGGTTTGGCCTTGTTTTCTTGTCTACCAGTGTCGGTTCACATCAACGCTACAAAGTCCATTTACAACAACATCCCTACTCCACCTGGTGTTGCAGCAAGAGAGATGCGAGCGGAGGGTGTGGGAAGTGCGCGGAGCCCCGCTGCACAAAAAGTCCACCGAGCTTCCACCCTCCCACCGTTAACTCCTTATCTTTTGCATCACCTGTTGCAGATCCTCCCTTCACGTCCAAATGTGGTGCCCAGAGACGCCAGAGAATCGCTCCGGAGCGGCTCTCGAGGCCCAAAAGCTGCATGGAGGGGACCAAACCGTACAATGGAGATATCAATATAAATCAGCCACAAACGTCAGGTTTTCACATCTATTACTAAAAGGAGAAGCATCCCGTCCGTGTGTGTCTGTCACGCTTACGATAACAAATGGTACCGTTGGAAAGCTAGTAATCAATTTACTTGGAACGCAAATTTTATCCGTTTAAAAATAGAGATGCCGGTTGCAAAAGCCTGGAATCTAAATCAGTTTATCTTTGCAGCATAATATATACTTGTACCAAGTTTGGTCAAAATACCATCACTGAAGAATCACAAAGAAAATGTCATTTTATGAGTGCAAAGCAACGCAAGACAACCTTGCCACTTGCTGTGACCATCACAAGCATCTTGTGTGTGTTGAATGAGTCGCGAGATGGCACCGAACCAGACCGCCCACTCTCGGCCATCCCTTTCTGTCTCACTTCCTCCAACACCGCCCGATCTCTTCTGCTGGTCCAGGCTGTGGATGTGACGATAATCCAGGCATGCCCAATCCAGGTAGAGGCAAGCTGGGCTTGCGAGGTTAAACGGCGCCAGAGAAGAGCGAAAAGTCCGTCTGAAACAAGCAGAGAAAATGTGAGGACGTCACACAGCCACTTAAATGCATCAACATCGTATCATCATGAAATATTAACGACAAGCTGTTTTTACCCACCCTATGGGTAGGTCTGGAATGTGAATTTTCTGAACTAGCAACGGTACCAGCCCTACGGGCGGGGCTTCAATTGGGAGGCCCAAATGAAAAAGTAAATATCAGAAGTTGAAGGCTTTTTTTATTTTAAACGATTCATATAAACATCCGTTGAATCATATCACACGCAAATCATCAAAATCTAAACAGTATCTTACTATAATTCACCAAATGTCCCACAGTGATCGATACACTATGATCGTGATCGTGATCGATAATCGTTTTCACAATCGCTATGTCGTATGTACTCCCGATACGTGTTTCCTTCAGTTGAAATGGGTTAGAATTCTCTCGAGCAGGGATTCAACCCGTGTCCTTATAAAAGGTCTTTGTCCGAGGTCACCGGGTCCGATCGGTGCAGCTGTGCAGCGATCGGTGCAGCCGTTTGTGCGGTACCCGGGAAAGCAACATAAACATCGTCACAATGAAAACATCGTCACAATGAACGTTATGCGAACGTGAATGTTATGCAGGAGTCCAAACCTGAGAATGCTGGAGACTAAAGCTGAAATTGGGGAAACTAAATAGCCTATTTTACTCCTGGAGATCCCAGGATTATTCACCCAAAATATCTTTGCGATCGGTTCAGCAGTTTTTATGGTACCTTCGAACAGACAGACAGACAGACGGACGGACATTTGGTGAATTATAGTAAGATAGAGGGCGGAGCTTGGACTGCACATGCAAGTTAACCAGAAACTTTGCTCCTGACGGACACCATATTGCTGAGCAAGCAAGCAAACTCGGATATATACTGTAATGTATATCAATTTTATTCGAATATTTAAACAGCTTTCCATTGAAGTATGGATTGAATAAGCCATTGATTTGTCAGTTCTTATGCACAAACATGACGTCTGAACTCACGAGAGTACAAATTTGTTTATAGGCTTGAAACTAATGCTCACACAGAAAGCATGCTCGAAGATAGCAAGTAGTGTAATCTGGTATCAAGGAATACTCAAGATTATCATATCAGTTGCTATCTGCAGTTTCGCTTGGAATTTATCATTTGTTCAGCATTCTGGCGTTACCTCGCCAATTCTGTGAATGACATCATCGGATTTCTTTTTTAAACACCCACTAACTAATAATGGCAGGCAGGACACCCGGCTCAATAATGTCCATCAGAGGGATGGTTGCGACACAATGCCCTGCCTGCGAAGCACTAATCGGAGAGTCAAGAATCGAACCCAGACCGGACCGGAGAGCTCAAAGGTACGTGGCTACTTTTGCACCATCCTGTCGGATCAACGAAACACGACACTAAACACACAGCACAGCATGTGCGTCTACTTTAGGTCACATCTCACCATTATCTAAACACAAAAGAGCTCAAAACAAACAGAGCTATAAAAAATTTATTTTTTTAAATAAAGTAGTGCTCAAGTACAGCAAATGCTGTCCATGTGATATTTGGATGCCCCGCTGGCTATCACCGCAGTGCATATGGAAAGATAAATATTGTCAGAACTTCCATGAGCCTCGATATCTGCAAAAAATAAAAATAAAACACCTCTGCCAATGCAGCTTTGAGAAATAAGGACATGGGTAGGGTCTGTGAGCAACAATTGATTGGTCAAGATGGCATAAAATGCCATAATATTTTGTCCAAGTATTGCTAAACAAAAGGGCTTTGAACATGCCAAAAAGGCGATTTGCATTCCATGGTGTTCAAGTATGTAATTAAATTGAAACAGGAAAGCGAAATCAGAGATTGCAGACCCTCGACAGGACGTGTTTGTGTGATGAATTATGTGTGGCGTTTATTAGCTGCTGCATTTGAGTGTTTTATTGACGACTAGCAGAAGTACCCGGCATTGCCGGGCGGGGGAGGGGAGGGGAACGGGGGGGAGGGGAGAAGAGGGGGGGGGAGGGGAGAAGAGGGGGAGGGGGAGAGGTGGAGAAGAGGGGGAGGGGGAGAGAGGAGAAGAGGTGGGATGGGGAGGGTGAGGGATGGGAGGGGGAGGGGGGTGGGAGGGATGGGAGGGGGGAGGGATGGGAGGATGAGGGGGGGGAGGGGGAGGGGGAGGGGGAGGGGGAGAGAGGGGGAGGGGGAGGGGGGAGGGGGAGGGGGAGGGGGAGGGGGAGAGAGGGGGAGGGGGAGGGGGGAGGGTGGAGGGTGGAGGGGGAGGGGGGAGGGGTGAGGGGGGAGGGTGAGGGATGGGAGGGTGAGGGATGGGAGGGTGAGGGGGTGGGAGGGGGGAGGGGGTGGGAGGGGGGAGGGGGAGGGGGAGGGGGGAGGGGGAGGGGGGAAGGTGAGGGGGGGAGGGGGAAAGGTGAGGGGGTGGGAGGGGGGAGGGGGGAGGGGGAGGGAGGAAGGTGAGGGATGGGAGGTGGGAGGGTGAGGGATGGGAGGGTGAGGGATGGGAGGGTGAGGGATGGGAGGGTGAGGGATGGGAGGGTGAGGGATGGGAGGGTGAGGGATGGGAGGGTGAGGAGGTGGGAGGATGAGGGGGTGGGAGGGGGGATGGGGAGGGGGAGGGGAGAAGGGGAGGGGGAGGGGGGGAGCGGAGAAGGGGAGGGGGAGGGGGGAGGGGAGAAGGGGAGGGGGAGGGGGGAGGGGAGAAGGGGAAGGGGTAGGGTGGAGGGGGGAGGGAGGGGGGAGGACGGACGGGGGAGGGGGAAGGGGGAGGGAAGGGGAGGGCCAGTCAACAATGACGTTGCAGTTCTCATGGTCGGAGAGTAGCACAACAATCGCGACATCGTCCTGCATCTTCGAAAGAGCACGCAGTGGATTTTGGAGACTCACCGATCCTGTGACCCACGCCCTCCAGTACCGGCGTTGCCGGGCGGGGGAAGGGAGACCCGTACATTCCCAACCCGTACATTCGCCCTCTCGACTCAAGCTCGTATTCGATTCGTATTCGAAATCGAAAGGGGAAAGGGGAAATCCTTCGTATTCGAATTCGTAAACACGAAATATGAATTAAAATTTAATTCATATCGCACAAAATCGACACAAAACACGATCGCATAAAGGTGAAAAAACGCAATGGCTTTTCGCCCTGAATTACGTGCAAACGTGTGACGTGTGACGGGATGGAACATCACGTGATCGCTCCGAGCGAATCAGCGAGCTGCTCGCACTGGCTGAGATTAGCGGGTACTTCGCTGAAATGCGCTGAGGTAAATATGAATAAAAAATATGGATCTCGTCAAATATGGTCTCGGCCATGTTCGTCCCAGGCTCAATGGCCATGTCTATGCCAATACAAATATCAAGCACATGAGCCTCTCCGTTTCGGAGTCTATCGGTAACATTACACACACACACACACAAATTGTGTTTTATATATATAGATATAGATTTATGTTCACCCAAACCTGGCTGCCGAAACATGCGACCAATTATGTCATCAATTAAATTCTCCCATACAATTTTTGTGGAGATCATTCTCAAGAAATTTCAAACTGATCAGATCAAGTGTTCTACTTGTCTCATTATGATGTCATAATGAAGGCAACGATGACATTTTTATTTTTTTTTGCATGCAAGATCGAGGCTCGTGTAAGAGCCAACATCACAAAAAAACAAACCGACACATAAAACATATGATA
Organism: Myxine glutinosa; assembly: GCF_964187855.1. Classification (NCBI taxonomy): domain Eukaryota; kingdom Metazoa; phylum Chordata; class Myxini; order Myxiniformes; family Myxinidae; genus Myxine; species Myxine glutinosa. The sequence continues at coordinate 119,527,477 of NC_136262.1, forward strand.
AAGGGAGCGGGAGACAAGATGGGGAGAGAGAGGGAAGGACACAAGTACATTAACGGGGGTAGAAAAAAAAATATCAAGGTTTTGGATGGGGGAAGATAAGAGATGGTGGTGAACAGCTGTTTTAAGACCTGAAAAGAGTGTGGGATTGAAGAGAGTGAGGGAGTTTGTTCCAGAGGTGGGGAAAAAGAGGAATGAAAGAGTGAAGGCGAGCAGAGAGTCTTGATTTTGACAGTTTCACCAGAAGAGGGTTGCAGACAGATCTTGTGTCCTGTAGGAATATTTGGGGGACAGAGGACAGACAGAGCTGGGGGAGCAAGGCCGGAGAGGAGGCGGTAGAAGACAGAAAGACCACCAACCTGCCTGTGGTGAGTGAGTGAAAGGCCCTCGGAGTGAGCTTCATCGTGGGAGATTCCAATGATTCTGAAAGCTTTCGTTCCAACAGCGTGAAGCCGAGGTAGGTGTGAAGCAGGAGCACCAGCCCAGAAGGGACATCCCCATGCACATGTTGTTCCACATGGGGAGTACTTGACAATGAGCCACGTTTCAATTTTTTCCATGGAGCTCTTTCGGAGATAGAGGTGTACTAGCAGAAGTACCCAGCGTTGCCGGGCGGGGGAGGGGAGGGGAACGGGGTGGGGGGTGGGAGAGGGAGGGGAGGGGAAGAGAGGGGCAGGGGAGGGGAGGGAAGGGGAGCAGTCAGAGGTGGAGCTCTTTTATGGAGAATTTAATATCTTAAAGGGGAGGGGAGGGGAGGGGGCGGAGGGGGAGGGTGAAGGGAGGAGAGGGGGGTTGAGGGGAGGGGAGCGGAGGAGGGAAGGGTGGGGAGAGGAGGAAGGGGAGCAGTCAGAAGTGGAAGCTCTTTTACGAAGAATTATATCATAAAGGGGAGAGGAGGGGGAGGAAGGGGTGGGGGAGGACAGGGAGAGGGCGAGGGGAGGGGGGGAAGGAGGGGGAAAGGGTGGGGAGAGAGGGAGGGGAGGGGAGGAGGGAGGCAGGAGAGGAAGGGGAGTGATTCACGTTTCTGAGTGAATGTCGCTCACGTTTCTGAGTGAATGTGGTTCACGTTTCTGAGTTAAGTGTGATGCCGATCAGGAAGAAGAAGAAGCGATACTACCAAATTCGTACACTTCCAGAATTGTTTGATTTATTTGTATTCAAATGTGTGGTAATTGTTTTGTATTTATTTATGCAAATGTGTACTTGTATATAACTGTCATTCATTTAAAAAGGCTTCGGCACTATCAAGCGATTTATTTTATTTTAACTCCAAAAAAACGAACTTTTTTTTTCAAATTTTTTTTTCAAATTTTGTTTTTTGCCAAAAACACTCCCCGGCACTCACTGATGAACCTCTGAAAGTTTGACGAAGATCCGCTCAGCCATCTCTGAATAAAACGTGGACACCCACAAACAGACAACTCGCGTTTATATATATTGTTGCGAATATGGAATTTGGCCTCCATATCCGCTTGTAAATATTCCCCTATTTTCTCCAATACTCCCCAACTTTCCCCGATCCCCCATTCCCTAGTCCCATTGCATGTAAATAACAATCAGTAGAGCTGACCTTCCCCTTATTCCCCCATTAAATGTCGTGCCCAGGTCCACCGCACCACACGTAGACAACTTTCGGACATCTTCCTAGTTATTCTTATTCTATGTCAGTTAAGGCCTCGTCTCCATTAATTATGACTCTTCGTTGCACCAGAATGTGATTATATGGCATCAGTAGTGAGTTTAGGACCTTTCCCATACCTCCTTCCATCTTCTTCCCCAACAATTACAACAACAACAGAGGAGATGGCGGCGGAGCGGGGGAGGATGCGTCCTCACACCGGCTCGATTAGCTCCAGACCATGCGCTCCACGGGGTTACCACGAAGGGGCTCCTTGTCAGCTCCTCGTCAAGGGCGGAGCCTGGTAAACCCCCCCCGCACGCACCCAATGAGAAGCAACGTGCCGATTCCACGAGGCGGAGCTAACGAGCCGAGGGCGTGTCACTCCCCGCCGGATATACGCGGCCCCGCGCCGGATGTGACGTCAGATGCGCCCCCAGCCTGGAGAGAGAAGTCGCCACCCCTCGAGCGCTGCAATACCTCCACCGCATCTCTTAAACTGGACCGTACGTGATCCTGCCCTGAGCCCAGGTGCACCTGGAGCGATCGCTACCCGCTTTCTTTGCCATCAAACCCCGTGTGAGTGAGCCTTGTCCCGTTTATCTGTCGTCCGTTGGGGTTAATATAAGTGTGTTTAAGTGCCCACCTTCCTATGTTTCCCTCTTGTCCCTGTAATCTAAACCTTCCGCATTATTGTAATAACAACCTTTGAGAACCGTATCCCTGGTGTCGTGTCGTATTAATTCCAGCCGTGTGTCTTCTTTTTCCTTCATTGGTCTAGCATAGCGCGATTAGTCAACGTTCGGGCACAATCGGGTAACTTGTGCAGACGTGGTCATACCATAAAACCGCTCGGTAAATAACATCCAAGCCACGTCTGTAACAATTGGTGTCGAGGAGTGGAATTCGAACCCGGGACTAAATTAGTTAGGCCCAAATTTTGGGAGGGAAAATCGAGCCGGACCGCGTACGGCGCTCGACCGAATCGATTCGGAGCGCGTTTCCCGCGCGAAATTATAACGGCGAAATTTGAATTTGTTTTACGAAAATAAAAAAAATAAAAACCGAATTTTGAAAGTCGCGCTATGGCGGATCAAGACAGCTGGGGTCCGGTAAAGGAGAGTGAGGTAGGGTCGATCCAGGACCAAAATGAGGGACAGGAGGAGAGCGAAGCAGTGAGGGCGGCAGGTTCGCAAAATAGCGCCGTCACGCACGAAGAAGCGGGCGCGCAAAATGGCGCCTCGCTGATCACCGCGCCAGCGACCGTGGCAGCGCCCCCGATGGATTGGGGCCTTTTTTTCATACAAATGAAGGCCCTTATGGCCCAGAATAGCGAGAAAATGAGGGAGGAAACGAGGGCTGATAGTGAGCGGTTGGGAAACCAATTGGGGGTAATGGGGAACCGGATGGAGGCTCAGAATGAGCAATTGGGGGTAATGGGAAACGAAATGGGGGTAATGAGGGACGAAGCGAGGGGTACCAGTGAGAAGTTAGACAATAATTTTGAGGGGTTAGACAACGGGATAAAAGAAGTGAAAAATGGGTTAGAGGGGGTAGAAAACAGAATGGCCGCTCAAGAGAATCAAATGGAAGGGATGCAAAAGGGGTTAGAGGGGGTAGAAAATAGAATGGCTGCCCAGGAGAATCAGATAGAGGGAGTGAAAAATGGGTTAGAGGGGTTAGAAAACAGTATGGAAGGCAAATTGAGGGACATGAGGGACCAAGCGGAAAGGGAAGTTAAACAAATGGAGCAGCAGATAGAGGGGGTCAGAATGGGGGTAGAAACCAAACTGGATGCTCACAGGGAGGAAATGGAGCAGATGAGGGTGGCATCTGGGCAGGAGATGCAAGTGATGGGAGAGGAGATCAGAAGAGGAGTGAGTGAGGAGGTCGGAGGAGTGCGCGAGGAGGTGAGGCACTGTAAGGAGCGCATGGAGAAAGAGGTGAGAAAGGGGACTGTAAAATTGCAAGGTGGTATAGAGGAGTTGACGCTGGGAGTAGAACAACTGACAGTGGGACAGACGGAGTTAGTGGAGCAGGTTCAAAGGAACACTGCGGTATTAGGAGGTTTAAAGGCGACACAAAAAGAAATTAAAAACGACTTGATAGCGACACAGAGGCAATGTCAGATGGTACGTGAGGGACTGACAACGAGGTTGGACGAGGTGGTAGAGGTAATGGAGACGAAGGACCGGCAGGTGAGGACGCACCTGGAAACGGTCAAGGTAGCCTTGGAGGACGAGCTTGAGGAGACGTACCGGGGAATAAAAGAGGTGAAGCACAAATTAGAAGAAGTGGAAGAAGGGATGAGTGAAATTAAGAAGCGACGGAGAGGGGATAAGAAAGAGATAAAAGAGGAGATAAAAGAATTGGTCCAAAGTCTGTGTTTGGATCGTGATGATGTGCTCATTAACCGGATGAGGGATTCGCAGGTGATGGAGGAGAAGCGAAGAGGAAGAGGACCCGGTGTAAGTGGTGACCAATATGGTCGTGCGTATGATGCGCCAGGGGATTTAAGGAGCTTGGGGGTCGAGATGGACCCGGGTGTTCGTGAGAGGCCGTTGGTGAAGTGTGCGACAGGTCTGGTGTGCGAAAAAGGAGGTGTGCGAGAAAATCCGACTCTGGGGTGTGTGAGGAAAAAGTGCGTGCCAAGGAGTGAGTGTGCTGGCGAGAGTGAGTCGGTCGTAGCGCGTGTGCGAGGGAGCACGTGGAAGCGCGGTGTGGTGAGTGTTACAGAGGGTGTAACGGGAGAGTGTGCGCGAGAAAGGTGTGTGACGGACAGGTGCATGAGGAAAGAGTGCGCTGTCAGAAGTAAGGAAGAGTGTCCACCTGTGGTGAGTGTTACAGAGGGTGTAACGGGAGAGTGTGCGCGAGAAAGGTGTGTGACGGACAGGTGCATGAGGAAAGAGTGCGCTGTCAGAAGTAAGGAAGAGTGTCCACCTGTGGTGAGTGTTACAGAGGGTGTAACGGGAGAGTGTGCGCGAGAAAGGTGTGTGACGGACAGGTGCATGGGGAAAGAGTGTGCTGTCAAGAGTAAGGGTGAGTGCGCTGTCAGGAATGGAGGTGAAAGTAGTGAGAGTGACATGGAGCGTGAGTTAGTTGTGACAGGTGAGCGAGGATGTACACCTGGGATGGAAGGATGCACACCTGGAATGGTAGAGCGTGAGTGGGAATGCACGCTGGAGTTGGTGGTGAGGCACGTGGTTGGGTGTGCGAATGAGAGCACACCTGTGATTGTCACAGAGGAGGTGACTGAGGAGGGGGCGCGAAGAGGTGTTTTGGTGAGGTGTGCGAGCAACGAATGTGTGCCAAGGTGTTCGGTGGTCAGGTGTGTGACCAAGGCTGTGAGTGGAATGGGTGTACCTGGGTGTGTAAGGAAAGGTACGAGGAGCATGGGCACGGCTGGATGTGTGAGCAAGGAACGGGCTGCGGGGTGTAAGCATGCAGGTGAAGCATCGACGTTACACGGGTTAGAGGTTAGAGCGACTTTTAGCCGAAGCGGGCCCTCGGTGCGTGCCGGGCCTCGCTTTGAACGGCCGCGTCCAGGCTCCACTAGGCGGAGCTGGCAGCCCGATAGAAAGGGTCGTTATGGCGACCACGTTTTGTTGAGACGTGCCGGCAGGTCGAGATCGGGACATTGGATGGCTCCACGCCGAGGTGATGCGTGGGATCTCGGCCCGGGTAAGCCCCCGTCCCTGCACCGAGTGCCGGACGCATCCAGCCGCAGGCACAAAACAACCAGCATCCATTGCTTGGCTTTACGAAGCCGGGCTTTGGACAGGAATTGGCGCACCGAGAGGCAGTAGTGAGTAGACTGGGTGATGAGGTTAGTGTTTTGGACCCAAAATTAGAGAAAAACAAAATTTGATGATTGGCAAGGGATTGGCAGTAGTGATTGGCAGATGATGGGTAGTGATTGGCAAATTTTTAATTTGTTGAAATTTGATGTGCGAAATTGGTAGTGAGAGACCCCCGATGTGGTGGGATGGCAAATCCACCATCCTTCCCATGTGGGGGGCAAAGGAGCAATAGTTTATGGGGTGTATGGCAGTGAAAACTAGCCCGGGTGGGTTAGGATATTGTGTGTAGGGATCTAGAGAAGATGACCTAAGGTAACGTTAAGGTTAGTTAGTGACTGATACCTGTAGTGGGGACGCAGGTAGATTAGTGTGGATGATAATGACGTGGGAGCGCAATAGTTTAAAGGGACGACTGGGAAGCGCAAGTTTCAGAAGGGAGTAGTTAGCTGAGATGATGCCGTGTGTGTGAGGATTGAACAGGTGTGATTGCACAGGTGTGCAACTGGACAGGTGTGTGGAGCAGTGTGTGAGTAGTGGGTGTTGTGGATCAGCGCGAATGCGCTTGGGGAGAGAAGGGTGCAGGTGGCACCAGGTGTGAGAGAACAGGTGTGCAAGTACAGGTGTGTGGAGAGAGTTGGAGTAAGTGGTACGGAGTGGTGTGCATGGTGCGAAGGAGTGGATGGGGGAAGAGTGGACCCCTTTCACGAGTACCCGGGGCGGGTAGTGTAAGTGTTAGGTAGAGGGTACAGGTAAATTGTGGTTGGATATTGGCATTTGTGGTGCGGTGGCAGAATGGTGTTGTGGATGGGTGCATTAGTGTTGTGGAAATGGCTGGGCGTGTAGCCTGTTAGTGTGTGTAGTTGGTTGGGCACTCCACCACCGTGAGGATGTCGGCCAGGTGAGGCCGCAGGTGGGCTCTGGGAGCCGGTAGTTGTGAGTGGGTGCCTGAGGATCCTGGGTGTGGATCGGGTAGCCCAGTGCCAGAGAGGGCACCGAGTGGGGAGAGCGCCAGAGGGCCTGCCCCAGGTAGTTAGGTTAGGGTAAGGAGCAGGTAAGCTCGGAGGCAACTGCAGTGGTGGAGGTGTGCAGGTGGGTAGACCCACTGGGAGAGGTACACGCCACAGCCCAGAAATTGTGCGAGGGCACCGGGAGATGAATCGGGGGAGTGAGACCCCAAATTGAAGAGCACCACAGTTGGCCAATGGGAATTGGTTTTTAGAACCAATAGAGTAAGAGGGCCAATGGTTTGGCCGGAGAAAGACCCCGGGTAGTGTAAAGTTGTTAAAGTCATTTAGGAAATAGTTAGGATTGATGAACCTGTCGCACCATACGCAGCCACTTACCTGTGGTGATGATGATGACTCCACACCTGTGTTTTCTTTGTTCTGTGTGCAGGAAATGAGATTGCTGTGGATTTGTGAGACGCATCACGACGTGGATGAGACATTGGGGTGATTCCATCTCTCCCTCCTTAGGAGGGACTGATGATGAATTGGTGATGGCAAATTTTGATGTGCAGTTGAAAATGGCAAATTTGATTGGTTAGGAGGGAGAGAAGACGAATTTGGTTTATGGGAGGAACGGGGAAGACAGTAGGGATGTTTGTCGATTTGTAAAGTAGATGTTTATGGGTAGTGTTGTGTTTTGTGGATGCAGTAAGGGGTAAGGGAGGGGCCATGTAGGTTACCTGGTGGGGGGGGGGGGCGTACGATAGGAACGTACCTGTCTCACCTGGTTCCCATGTGCCCCCAGTGTGCATCACCTTACATTGCGTGCACTTTTGCGCCCTTACCACCTTACTCACTTGTTTCTTCTTTTGTCTCCCACCTCCGAGGATCTGGCTTTGGGGTAGAGAGAGAGGAGAGAGAGGTGCTGGCTGCGCAGTTGTGGGCCTGCACTTTCGCTGTTTGCTGCCGGGATCGATACACCATATGGACCGCAATGGTTGTGGCCACCCACAATGGACCGCAGTTCGTTTGCGGCCAAGCACCACCCGGGGATGGACCTATGGGTCAACGTGGCACCTATGCCATAAAGGTGAACCACTGTTAATTAACACCACCAAGTGCACCACAAGAAGAGCAAGAGACACCTGCAGGGTTAGGGGTTGTCGCATTTATTTTTATTCCAATGAACAATGGTGACTGCACCGATTGGTGGTGGGGTGGTGCTTTTGATGCTCGGGAAGGGTGCTCTGCACGTTATTAAAGGCCGTCGGCCACAGAGCACTCGTGGGTTGGTGTATCGATGTTGGCAAGCGCGCTCTCTCTATGCATAACATCTGCATGTGTTCCTCCAAAAACAGGTCCTGGATCGTAGTGTAGATATCAGCGTAATCTTGTAAATAATGCTCCCTACCGGCTGTATGTTTAGTTTGAGAATTCTTTCCGGATTCGGTTATCCTGTGGGTGTGTTTCTGTGAGGAGAAGGGTGCAACGTCGCAGGGGGACATATTTACTCATTTGTGAATATCTGTAAAACTGTCGCACTCAGGGTAGAGTTAACAGTAGAGGGAACTACATTGCGTGCCACACTAAAGTAGGTAAAAATTTATCGGGTCGGGACGCCCCGAGGGTAGAGAAGGGTGCAATGTTGCGAATATGGAATTTGGCCTCCATATCCGCTTGTAAATATTCCCCTATTTTCTCCAATACTCCCCAACTTTCCCCGATCCCCCATTCCCTAGTCCCATTGCATGTAAATAACAATCAGTAGAGCCGACCTTCCCCTTATTCCCCCATTAAATGTCGTGCCCAGGTCCACCGCACCACACGTAGACAACTTTCGGACATCTTCCTAGTTATTCTTATTCTATGTCAGTTAAGGCCTCGTCTCCATTAATTATGACTCTTCGTTGCACCAGAATGTGATTATATGGCATCAGTAGTGAGTTTAGGACCTTTCCCATACCTCCTTCCATCTTCTTCCCCAACAATTACAACAACAACAGAGGAGATGGCGGCGGAGCGGGGGAGGATGCGTCCTCACACCGGCTCGATTAGCTCCAGACCATGCGCTCCACGGGGTTACCACGAAGGGGCTCCTTGTCAGCTCCTCGTCAAGGGCGGAGCCTGGTAAACCCCCCCCGCACGCACCCAATGAGAAGCAACGTGCCGATTCCACGAGGCGGAGCTAACGAGCCGAGGGCGTGTCACTCCCCGCCGGATATACGCGGCCCCGCGCCGGATGTGACGTCAGATGCGCCCCCAGCCTGGAGAGAGAAGTCGCCACCCCTCGAGCGCTGCAATACCTCCACCGCATCTCTTAAACTGGACCGTACGTGATCCTGCCCTGAGCCCAGGTGCACCTGGAGCGATCGCTACCCGCTTTCTTTGCCATCAAACCCCGTGTGAGTGAGCCTTGTCCCGTTTATCTGTCGTCCGTTGGGGTTAATATAAGTGTGTTTAAGTGCCCACCTTCCTATGTTTCCCTCTTGTCCCTGTAATCTAAACCTTCCGCATTATTGTAATAACAACCTTTGAGAACCGTATCCCTGGTGTCGTGTCGTATTAATTCCAGCCGTGTGTCTTCTTTTTCCTTCATTGGTCTAGCATAGCGCGATTAGTCAACGTTCGGGCACAATCGGGTAACTTGTGCAGACGTGGTCATACCATAAAACCGCTCGGTAAATAACATCCAAGCCACGTCTGTAACAATATATTGTTGCGGTTTTTAGAACCTTCACTTTGTAAAATAATAAGCCTTGTAAATAATTCCCTGTAAATATCCCCATCTTCCAAAGGTCAAAGGTCGCACCCCGGTTAGTCCATATTACAACACGTAGGACACCATAGGAACCTTTCAGTTATTTCCTTAGTCTGTGTTTTAGGTAAGGCTCTGTTTCCAATAGTTTGACTCTGCGTTGCATTAATCAAATAACCTAGGCCCCTTGTTCAATCCTGTTCGTTTTGCGGTTAAGCCTCCCTCCAAATTGTGTTCCCTTGCTTGCCAGTAGCGTTCGCTGCCTCGCTCCAAACGCCATTAACCACGCGGTCAAGCTGGAGAAGAAGGGGGCGGAGCGCCAAGAGCGAGGCGTGGCCCTGTCAACGAACCAACCAGGGCTGAGGTGAGCTCACTGATGGGCGTGGCGCGGCTTGATTTCGAAGCGCACTATATAAGCGCGAGCGCGGCGCCTTTACACAGGAGAGAGAGAGAGGGGACTGTCGATTGTATCATCACGGACTGCGCGGAGGTCGGGTGAGCGAGCGGATTGCATCATAACGGACTGCGGGGGGAGAGCTCGAGTGATTGTCATGTTACTGGGAGGACTGCGCAAGGCACGATCGATTGTATTTAACTGTGCATACGGCCTTGCGAAGGACTAACCCCCCCCCCCCCCCCCCCCCATATATAAGGTCCGAGCGCGCGCCAAAGGTACGCGCTAGCTGCTGCCCGGGTTCTCGCCACGGTACGAGTTGACACCTGGAGCCGGACCTCAACGTCTGAACCATCTGCCCGGACCTTCCTCCCCTGCCATCTGCCTGGACCTTCTCCTCCTACCACTACCCTCCCATGTAAGTCTGTCTGTTTGTCCTGGGCGTGTTAATTAAGACTGTGTAAGCTTGCCCTGTGTCCTTTTGCTCTTCTTCTTGTGCATGCCCTTCTTTCGTTTCCTCTTTTATTAGTGTAATTAATAAACCATATTTGTTCTTCCTTACCCTCTGATTTCCTCTCATTCAATTGCTTTTGTCTTTTCCTCAATTGAGTACCGGTGGCACGATTTCAGAACCGCTCAGAATCGGGTTAGTCTTTTTGCTAACGGCTCGAATCGCGGATTGCTAAACCGCTCGGCAATTTCCATCTGTCCGTGGTTCGAGCGGGAGTAATTTCCCTGCTTTGCGGAGAGATTGGCACGCAGGTATTTGGGACCCATCTTGACCAATCACCCTGGCCAATCTCGACCGCAGAGGAGCGTTATAATTTCCAGGGCTGGGGGATCGGCCAGTTTAAAAGACAAGGGGATTAACCCCCCCTTGGTAAGGGGAGTGCCGACCCCCGGATCCGCAACAATTGGTGTCCGGGAGTGGGATTTGGAACCCGAACCAAATTTTTTTTATATGTGGAAAATTTTGGTCAAAATTACAAGCGGCCAAATTTTTTATTAAAAAGCAAATTAAAATCGTGCCATGGATACCCAAGGCGATCGGATGCCGGTAGGGGAGAATGAGGAGGTAGAATCGACCCAGGACCCCAGGGAAGAATTGGGAGAGATGGAGGAGGAAGGCAATGAGGATGCAGTAGCGGGCGTTGCAGGCGCCCGAAATGGCGGCGCCTCGCACATGGCGGCAGGGGCCGCGCCCGCTGCGCTAATGGGGGTGGGCGACATGCAGGCCCTCATGGCGCAATTTATGGTGCAAATACGGGCGTCCATCAACCTGCAGAGGGACGAAGCAAGGGGTACCAGTGAGCAATTGGGAAGCCAAATTGGGAAGTTAGACAGCAAATATGGAGGATTAGAGAGCCAAATTGGGGGCCTAGAGGTCAAATTCATAAGCAAATTAGGGGTCAAATTGGAGGACCAAAATGGCCAAGCCAAAGAAATGAATGAGGGGTTGGCGAGGGGGCAAGCCCGGTATGAAGCAAGGGAGTGTGAAATGGAGGTTAACCGCAGGTTGAACGAGGAGGTCGCATTTGTACGCGACGAGGTAACGCGGCTTGAGAAGCGCGGGGTGAGCGAAGGTGAGCAAAGCGAAGTCACGTGGACGGATATAGAAATCGCAACCCGGGGTATGGAAAAGCCGGCGACCGCCGAAGTAGAGAATTTTATTTTATTAGAACAGGCGGCCGTCGAGGAAAAAGAAATTAAAAGCAAAGAAATAGTCGAAATTGGAATTGGAGAGACGCCCGAAATAGAAAAGCACTCGCGGGAGGAAAAGATGGAGCATGTGCAAAGTCTGTATTCGCTTCATGATGCCGTGTTTGTTAATCACCCCAATAAAGATTTGCAGCTGCAGGTGGTGGAGCGAAGAAGAGGAAGCACCAAGGTGAGCCGGGCTATATATGGTGCAAAAAGATTTTTCTGAAAAGTGTTTGGCGCGAGAGGGCTTTTCGCACGGTTGGGATCGAGACAGCACCCGGGCGTTTGTGGAAGGTCCTTTGTGCGTGGTGTGAGTAGGAATGGCGCGCGTGTGAGGAAGAAGAGGGTGCCGGAGCGAGAGTGTGATACCGAGTGCGAGAGCGAACGCACGTCGGAGTGTATGTGTGATGAATGGAACACAGAGAGTGAGAGCGATACAGAGTGCGATAGTGGGAGTTATTCTGATACAGAGAGTGAGTTGGTTGTGGAGCACGTGATGTGGAGTGTTACAGGGGATGTAACGGAAGAGTGCACGCCCGTGGTGGTTACGGAGTACGTAACGGGGGGGAGTGCACGGGAGTAGTGCGTGAGCGTTATGAGTGCGCCTGAGTGTGTAGGCGCGAGTAGGGAAGAGAATGCACGAGGAGAAAGTGCAATAATGGAATGCCTGGAATGCATGAAGTGTATGGAAGGCAAGAGGACGACTTGGTGTGCGAATGTGTGTAAAAGGGGTCACGTATGCGTGTGAGCATGCAAGTCGAGCATCGACGCTGACCGGGTTAGTGTCTAGCCCAACGTATAGCCGACGCGAGCTCTCGGTCCGTGCCGGGCTTTGTGGGCAGCTGGAACCGGCGGGTGTCGTAGCCGCGGCGGTTTCGAAAGAACCGCCGTGCGCGATCCGCGCCGGGCCCCGCCCTGCACGGTCGAATCCGCGCTTTGCCAGGCAAAGCGATCGGCCCAGTTTGAGGGGAAGGAGGAGGGTGCGGAGCGGCGCCCCCTTGTGGTGGCGGCGCTCCGGCCGGGCAAGGCTGGGCCATCGCGCTTGGGAGCGCAAGGCCTTGCGCCGGGATGGTGCTTGGAGCCTTGGCCCGACCAAACCTCCTCCCCTGAATCCGAATGCCGGACGGACCCAACCTGCAGGAGACCAAACCACCCAAATTCATTGCTCGGCTTTGCGAAGCCGAGCTTTGAGAATGTAATGACGTACCGAGAGGCTCAGAGTAGTGGACGGATGATAAGGATAGTGAAATTGATGGCAAATGGTATATGGTGTAGAGGGATGGTAGCTCTACCATCCCTCGCATCCATATTTTTTGGGGCACATGAGCAGTAGCTTTATGGGGTATGGCGGTGAAAACCTAGCCAGGGAGGGCTTGGTTAATGATTAGGGATCTAGAAAATGACCATAGGTAACTTGAGATTTAAGTAGTGACATTGATACCTGTAGAGGGGACGTAGAGAGATTAGTTGGTTGATAATGAAGTGGGATGTGCATAGATAAAGGGATGACTGGGGGGAGCACTAAGTTAGAGGGAAACCAGGTAGCTAGATGATGCTGTGTGTGAGAGAAATTGTGTTGAAACAAGTGGAATTGTGGTTGAGGTGTGTGAGCACAAAAGGTGTGCCAGAAAAGAGGTGTGTGGGATGAATGGTATGGAGTAAATGGAGTGTGGAATGAGTGGAGTGGAGTGGAGTGCATGGTGCGAGAGGAGTGGATGGGGGAAGGATGGACCCCTTCACGAGTAACCGGGGAGGGTAGTTTAAGAGTAGGTAGAGGGAGTAGGTAAATTGTGGTTGGGTATTGGCATCTGTGGTGCGAGAGCAGCAGAGTACTGCTTGAAGGGTGCATTAGTGGTCACACTCCATCATTTGAACACCTGGCTTTAAAACTCTCTGGTCACACGCAGTCAGTCATGGCTGTCGTCTACCGCCCTCCCAAACCACACCCATCATTCCTGTCTGACTTCTCCTACTTTCTGACCCAGCTATGTTCCCTCTCCCCCTCAATCCTCCTCCTTGGTGATTTCAATATCCACATGGACTCCACTGACTCCACAATAACCACTGACTTCACTGATTTACTCACCTGCTTTAACCTCACTCAACATGTCGACTTTCCTACCCATATCCGTGGTCACATTTTGGACCTTGTCTGCTCCACTGGATTAAATTTGCACCATCTCTATGGCTCCGACCTCACCCTCTCTGACCACTTAGCCATCACTCTGACCATCAACATCCCCGCCCCAACACCAAGGCATTATCGCACAATCAACTTCCGTAAGCTAAACGCTCTTTCACCTACCTCATTCTCATCCACCCTCTCTGAAAAAATGTCCACTTCTCCCTTCATTGACCTCCACACCCCTTCCGACCTCACTGACTACTACAACCACACTCTCTCCTCCTGCCTTGACCAGCTTGCACCTGTAAAAACCAAAACAGTTTCTTTCACCCATTCTGCTCCCTGGTTTACCCCTGAACTCCACCTGATGAAAACTCGTGCTCGCCAACTTGAAAGACTCCGCAATAAAACGGGTCTCACAGTTCACTCCCAAGCCTACAAGGACCACATACAACACTACAAAGATGCCCTCTCCCGCGCTCGCTCTGCCTACTACTCTCAAATTATCCACTCTGGCTCCGGAAACCCAAAAGCACTCTTCTCGACAATAAACAAACTCCTCCGCCCCCTGAACACCACCACCCAGTCATTCACAGTAGACAACTGCATCTCCTTCCTCTCTTTCTTCCAACGCAAAATTGACAACATCTACAACAGCTTGACCACCGCCGCACCCGCTCCCCCTCCAACCACCTGCCCCCCCTTGTCCTGCCATCCCCTGTCTCGGTTCTCCCCAATCTCCCCTACTGACCTCTCTGAACTCCTCATAGGAATGAAAACTGCCACCTGCACTCTTGACCCCATCCCCTCCAGCTTTGTCAAAGCCTCCCTCCCTGCTCTCTCTCCACTTATCATTGCAACAATAAACTCCTCCCTGTCTACAGGCATCGTCCCACCTTCCCTCAAAATTGCTGCTGTTACCCCCATTCTAAAAAAACCTGGTCTAAACCCTGACACCCTAAACAACTTCAGACCCATCTCCAACCTACCCTTTCTGTCAAAAGTTTTGGAACGCGCTGTAGCCACTCAACTCAAACATCATCTCTCTGCCAATAACCTGTATGAAACATTCCAATCCGGATTCCGCTCCAACCACAGTACTGAAACTGCTCTCCTCAAAATCACCAACGACCTTCTCCTCTCCTCTGACGCTGGCAACCTCAACATTCTCGTCCTCCTCGACCTCAGCGCTGCCTTTGACACCATCGATCACACTATCCTCCTCACCCGACTTGAATCCACCTTTAACGTTACCGGCACTGCCCTCTCTTGGATTAAATCATACCTCTCTGACAGATGCCAGTTCATCTCCATCAATAACTGCAAATCCCCCACTGCTCCCCTCCCCCAAGGTGTCCCCCAAGGTTCAGTTCTTGGCCCCCTCCTCTTCATCCTTTACCTGTCCCCCCTCCGTCACTTAATCCGCCGTCATGGTCTCCAATTCCACTGCTTCGCCGATGACATCCAGCTTTTCATCTCCACCAAGTCCGTCTCCACCGACACCCACTCTATCCTGACAAACTGCATCACTGAAATAAAATCCTGGCTTCAAATCAACTTCCTCAAGCTTAACTGTGATAAATCTGAAATAATCATCATTGGCCCAAAAACGCTCACAAAATCCACCCATAACTTTGCCCTCAACATCGACGGTATCCCAGTATCCACCTCCCCTCACATCCGGAATCTTGGCGTCATCTTTGACGAAACCCTTTCCTTCGACAAATACACTAAACAGATCACAAAGTCAGCCTTCTTTCACCTGAAAAACATTGCCCGTCTCCGCTCATCCCTCTCCTCCACGGCTGCAGAAACCCTCATCCACGCCTTCATCACCTCCCGTCTGGACTACTGCAATAGCCTCCTCTATGGTTCACCCTCAAAAATCACCAATAAACTCCAATACATTCAGAACTCCGCTGCCCGTCTACTCACCCATTCCCGGACCCGTGACCACATCACCCCCGTCCTTTACAAGCTTCACTGGCTCCCCATCCCCCAGAGAATCCAGTACAAAATCCTCCTCTTGACATACAAAGCCCTCCATAACCTGGCCCCATCCTACCTGGCTGACCTCCTCTCCAGACACACTCCCACCCGCAACCTCCGCTCTGCTGGTACCAACCTCCTGACCCCCTCCATCCGGACCAAATTCAGATCCTGGGGGGACAGGGCCTTCTCCATCGCTGCTCCCACCCTCTGGAACTCACTACCTCACACCATCAGAGACTCATCCTCACTCACCACATTCAAAACATCACTAAAGACCCACCTGTTCAACACTGCATTCAACATTCAACCCACAGCATTTAACCCCTGACTATCTCTTCTCCTTCTCCCTCCTTTTGCTTTAAATATTTCCCTATTGATTCTTGTCTTTTTGCAATTGTTGTTTTCATGTATTGTTATGCATTATGTTTGCCACTCTGTCAAAGCGCCTTTGGGCTTCTGGAAAAGCGCTATACAAAATAAATGAATTATTATTATTATTATTATTATTATTATTAGTGAAATGAAATTGGCTGGGCGTGTGGCCTGTTAGTGAGAATGGTTGGTTGGGCACTCCGCCACTGTTAGTCTGTCGGCCAGGTGAGGCCGCAGGTAGGCTCTGGGAGCCAGTTAGTGTTCAATGGGGCCCGAGGATCCGGAGAGAGGACCCGGGTAGCCCGACGCCAGAGAGGGCGGTAGGGGGTGAGAGAGCCAGAGGGCCTTCCCCCAGGTAGGTTAGGGTGAGGAGCAGGTAAGCTCGGGAGGCAGCTGCAGTGGTGGAGGTGCGCAGGTAAGTAGACCTGCTAGGGGAGCCACACGACCCAGCCCTGAAATTGTGCGAGGGCACAGGGAGTAGAATCGGGGGAGTGAGACCCAAATTGGTGAGCGCCACAGTATGTTCAATGGGAATTGGTTTCTAGAACCACATAGTGTAATGATGGCCAATGGATTGGCAGGGAGAGACCCCGGGTAGTGTAAAGTGTGTTAAAGTCATTTAGAAGGTAGTTTAGGATTGAAAATCTATTCGCACCATCCGCACCCACTTACCGAGGTGACAGACTCCACACCGATTTTGCAAATGTTTGGAATGGTGAGACACATCATGACGTGGGGGTGGCATTGCGTTTGTGATTCCATCTCTTCCTCCCTAGGAGGGATTGATGATAAATTTGGTTTAGAGGGATTGATGACGAATTTGGAATTATGGGTGACGTGGGGAAGACAAGACGATAGCGACGGATTTGTAAATTGTGCAGATACGGGGTAAGGGCAAGGGTAGATTAGGTGACGAGGGGGGACGTACGGTAGGGACGAGCTTTCTCGGCTCGCTCTCCTGCGCACCTCACTCTGCATTGCCTTGTATTGATGTGTACCTTTGCGCCCGAGCACCCCGCTTTGTCTTCCTTCCCCACTCATGGACCGTGGTCTTTGTATGCCGAGGGGAAAGTGTGCAGGTGTCGCAGTTGTGCGCCCGCACCCTCGCTGCTTGCCTGCCTGGACCGGTACACCACCTATGGACCACACGTTCTGTGGCCGAGCCCACTTTATGGACCACACGTGTTTGTGGCCAAGCCCACTTTATGGACCACACGTCTGTGGCATGGCATCTCTGCTGGAAATCTTGCTTGCGGACCACGGTCAAGGTGGCACCTATGCCAAGCAGGTGGACCACCTTAGTTGGCCCCTGCTGGCCTTAATTTAAAAAAAGGAGTGGACGCGTTTCGTGCCCTTTTTGTTTTATTGACCAAATAGGCAGCAAGCAAGGAAAACGCCCAGAAACATCGGCCCAGCAGCCACCGGCCCACCTGAGAAGACGCCAGTTCATTTACTTATTGAAATGTATGACTGTGCACTTGATGGTGCTTTTTTGTGCATAGTGGTGCTTTTGTGCTTTGTGGTGCACTGCAATATCTGATTGTGCATTTCTGTGCACGTGGGTATGGTGTATCGGTACAGTGCAGTGCATGACCTTTCCTCTTTTTTTTAAACCATCTGCTTTTTGTCTCCCAAAAGACAGGTCCTGGGTTTTAGTGTAAATAATCCAAATAGTAGTACTAGTCTTTGTAAATAATGCTCCCCACCGTAAATGTCGAGTTTGAAAATTAATTCCGAATTAGGTTATTCTGTGGGCGTGAATCTGTTAGGTAGAATGCAACGCAGCAGGCGGGACATATCTAGTTTTTAAAATGTCGCACTCAGGGTGAGGTTAATACGAGAGGGTAACTACACCTAAGTGTCACACATAATGGTAAAAGATATCCCTTGTGGAACGGCCCGGGACGGGTCTGGAGAAAGGGAGGGTGCTGTGTTGCAGTTTTTAGAACCTTCACTTTGTAAAATAATAAGCCTTGTAAATAATTCCCTGTAAATATCCACATCTTCCAAAGGTCAAAGGACGCACCCTAGTTAGTCCATATTGCAACACGTAGGACACCATAGGAACCTTTCAGTTATTTCCTTAGTCTGTGTTTTAGGTAAGGCTCGGTTTCCAATAGTTTGACTCTGCGTTGCATTAATCAAATAACCTAGGCCCCTTGTTCAATCCTGTTCATTTTGCGGTTTAGCCTCCCTCCAAATTGTGTTCCCTTGCTTGCCAGTAGCGTTCGCTGCCTCGCTCCAAACACCATTAACCACGCGGTCAAGCTGGAGAAGAAGGGGGCGGAGCGCCAAGAGCGAGGCGTGGCCCTGTCAACGAACCAACCAGGGCTGAGGTGAGCTCACTGATGGGCGGGGCGCGGCTTGATTTCAAAGCGCACTATATAAGCGTGAGCGCGGCGCCTTTACACAGGAGAGAGAGAGAGGGGACCGTCGATTGCATCATCACGGACTGCGCGGAGGTCGGGCGAGCGAGCGGATTGCATCATAACGGACTGCGGGGGGAGAGCTCGAGTGATTGTCACGTTACCGGGAGGACTGCGCAAGGCGCGATCGATTATATTGAACTGCGCATACGGCCTTGCGAAGGACTACCCACAACCCCCCCCCCCCCCGCCATATATAAGGTCCGAGCGCGCGCCAACGGTACGCGCTCGCTGCTGCCCGGGTTCTCGCCACGGTACGAGTTGACACCTGGAGCCGGACCTCAACACCTGAACCATCTGCCCGGACCTTCCTCCCCTGCCATCTGCCTGGACATTCTCCACCTACCACTACCCTCCCGTGTAAGTCTGTCTGTTTGTCCTGGATGTGTTAATTAAGACTGTGTAAGCTTGCCCTGTGTTGGGCTAGCGCTAGGGTGCCGGCTTAGGATCCTAGGATCCTGGGTTCGAATCCCGGTCGATCGCTGAATTAATGCCAGGGGGGTTGACTCAGCCTGTCATCCTTCCGAGGTCGGCTAATTGAGTACCAGTTCACTGGTAATTCCCTGTTCGTCGTTAAAGGCGGCAAAAAGGGTTGGTGTCAGGAAGGGCATCCGGCCGTAAAACATTGCTTCAAAAAGGGGACCAAAAAACAACAACCACGGTTCCCGAAAAAGGCCAACCCCCGCTTTGCGGGGAAAAATGGCCTCTAAAGGTGGTTTTTAAAATAAGCTTGCCCTGTGTCCTTTTGCTCTTCTTCTTGTACATACCCTTCTTTCATTTCCTCTTTTATTAGTGTAATTAATAAACCATATTTGTTCTTCCTTACCCTCTGATTTCCTCTCATTCGATCGCTTTCGTCTTTTCCTCAATTGAGTACCGGTGGCACGATTTCAGAACCGCTCAGAATCGGGTTAGTCTTTTTGCTAACGGCTCGAATCGCGGATTGCTAAACCGCTCGGCAATTTCCATCTGTCCGTGGTTCGAGCGTGAGTTATTTCCCTGCTTTGCGGAGAGATTGGCATGCAGGTATTTGGGACCCATCATGACCAATCACCCTGGCCAATCTCGACCGCAGAGGAGCGTTCTAATTTCCAGGGCTGGGGGATCGGCCAGTTTAAAAGACATGGGGATTAACCCCCCCTTGGTAAGGGGAGCGCTGATCCCCGGATCCGCAACAATATATATATAAATTGGGATTTAAATTTAATTCAAAATTTGATCCAGACGTCTATTCTCTTTGAAACATTCAAACCGACAGAGGTAGTTATTTATCACAGCATCTGTAGAATTTTCACCCTTTTACTTAACTCCGTTTCATTGTTATTTGGTGGAGCAAAAGGTCAACTGAGCTTTATAGATATTTAGATATTGTTTCAATTTTTCCAATATGGCAGCCATAGCATGTGTCCAATGACGTTACAATTATCATAAATAATTAGTGGTTGAAATCAGTAACCTGAAATGCAAATAGTCTTCAAAGTTTAAGTTAATCGGATTAAAATTGACAATTTTAGAAATTTGGCCTATTTTGACCTTTTTGCCTATGTTGACCTCTGTTGATCGATGTTGTTGTTGGTCGATGTTGATCTCCAAAATAGATGGTGGTTGAATTCAGTTAGCTGATATGTAAATCCTATTCAAATTTCCAGTCAATCGGATGAAAATTGAGGATTATTTGATGAAAATTGAGGAAAATTGATGATTAACCTGGGTTATAAAAATAAAATGCATGATGTCAAAGAAAGCTGGTACCATACAAGATGCATCGGACAACATCCTGGGTGAGAAAAGGAGTGCAGAATGAAGAAATAAAAACAAAATAAAACCGTGGGGTGATGGGGGTGCGGTGACAATAAATGATGAGCAGAGAACTTGCATGGGAAAAGTAATGCAAACTCACCTTGACTAACTAAAATCCAGGACAGCATGACGGGGAAGGAAAAGAGCAAAAGTACCCGTGAGATTGAGCAAAGAGAACGGTGAGTTAACAGGAGGTACGATTCAAATGAGGCTACTTACCGGCTTTTTTACCAAACTCTCCCTCCAATTCGGCATCAGTCGCGCTGAGTGGCAAGTCAACCGTCGTCATAGTAACAACTTCGGCCAAGGCCTCTTCTCTTAGCCACGCCACACGTCCTGGTGGAATGGGCTCCGGTTAACAAACCTGGCTGACTGACAGAGCCAGCATTCCCAAACCCCCGACCTAGGGACACGGGTTTGCTCTGACATACGCACCGGGCTGCTGTACGAGGAAGAGAGAGTCATCGGTGGTTTGCAAGAGCAGGCGATAGGCAGCCATGTTGTCTTTTTTGAGATAAGCATTTATAAACATCTGGTAGAACAACAAAGAGGACAAAGTTGCAGCGAATGAGGCAGCAAATCAAACGGACGTCAAATTAGGGCAGATGCACAAACAAATTTAAATATAACATAATAGAATACGCGACACAGCAATCGGGCTTGGATCTTAACACTAACAGAGCTGTTTTTCACAGACTCTTCAGTGATTTTCGGGCGTCAGCCGTCACACACTCGGGCGTCGGCCGTCACACACTCGGGCGTCGGCAGTCACACACTCGGGCGTCGGCAGTCACACACTCGGGCGTCGGCCGTCACGCACTCGGGCGTCGGCAGTCACGCACTCGGGCGTCGGCAGTCACGCACTCGGGCGTCGGCAGTCACGCACTCGGGCGTCGGCAGTCACGCACTCGGGCGTCGGCAGTCACGCACTCGGGCGTCGGCAGTCACGCACTCGGGCGTCGGCAGTCACACACTCGGGCGTCGGCAGTCACACACTCGGGCGTCGGCAGTCACACACTCGGGCGTCGGCAGTCACACACTCGGGCGTCGGCAGTCACACACTCGGGCGTCGGCAGTCACACACTCGGGCGTCGGCAGTCACACACTCGGGCGTCGGCAGTCACACACTCGGGCGTCGGCAGTCACACACTCGGGCGTCGGCCGTCACACACTCGGGCGTCGGCCATCAAGTCGTGCACTTGTGCATTCTGTTGAGGTTTCCTCACCTTGTCTACGGTCTTCAAAGCCGTTTCCACATTAAAGGTCATCGTTGAATCGACAAACCTCAGGCCACTCTCACCAGAGAACAGACTGCTACTGTATGCCTATGGACGCAAAAGCACAATGAGGTGAAAGTTTTTCACAAGACAGCACTCGCTCATCATCCAATGAGAGACTCGAGTGCTGTTGCTGTCCAATTGACCAGTTTCCTAACATCACTGGCTCTGTTGGAGCTCTGTGTTTATAATGCCTTCTCTATTCTGTCACATGGCATGTTTGTTTATACCTTTCATAAAACAAAGAAGATCGTCATCAATCATATGCAGCACGTGGCTGTGGGTTGGCATCAGTTCTCGCAGGGGCACGGCAGTGTCGCTGATGCAGTGCCCCCTTAAAAAGTTAGTTTAAAAGTTAAAAAGTTAAAGCAGGAATTTGTTCAGGATGCTCGTCTACTCTTCAGGAAGGAAACCGTGGGATCCTAAAAGTGCAGCAACAAGGAGATGCCCAGTTTCACATCCCTTTGAGGGACGGCACACCCATTGGTGCCTCGCCCTGCCTGAGAGACACCAGGATGACAGTTTATAGCCGGATTACGATTAAAACCCAAGCTAGACAGGTCAGAGGTGAGTGTGCGTCCATCTAGTCTATCCTGCCAGCCAAAGAAAACGAATTGTGAGCAATATGTGCCGAATGAATAGAATAACTCACGAGAGTGCAGACTAATCAAGCTCCTGTGTCTGCGTGACATACACGATGCCATTACGCCATTGTGCTTCCAGAGAAAACCCACCGTGCTGTTTTTCTGTGTCAGAGTGACAACCGTGCTGAGGCCCGGTCCCACTGCGACGAGCTGTAGCAGGTCTGTCTGGACAGTCAGAGTTGTAGTTAGTATACGGGGAGGGAGAGAGTATTGCGTAGAATTGGTCGAGGAAAGAGAAAGACAATTGTGTGCAAGAAGAAGAAAAAAGAACAATCACCTGTTCAAACACCTTAAGGACCGTTACATTTCCATTGTTAAATCCCAGTAGAACAAAGGCTTTGGGACCCAAGCGCAGGATAAGAGACCTCGGTCCCCATGCTGTCCCTCCAGATCGTTCCCATGCTTCGCTCACACCCCACAAGACAGCACCGGCAGAACTTGGCTCCGGAACGAGTCCCAAAGAGCCCAGGGAGACATTGGACGAGAGCATGATTGAGCTTGATGAGAGAGGGACAAAATACAGGTGGTTGGGTAAAGATGATGTGTGTGGAAGACAAACAAGGCTTGCAGCATCACAAGGAGCACACTCTTTTATAAGAGAAGAAAGTCCAGCCGGTGCAGTTGTCATCGTCTGTGGGAAAGAAAGAACAGAAGCTACTCAGTATAAAGGAAGGAAGAATAAGAGAAAACAAATTTCAAAAGGGAGGAAATACAAATTAATTAAACTTAAGTGGAGTCGATGGCATGCCTTTCATCGCAAATGCCCACACTACCCAGTACCCACCTAAAGCAAAGTGGAATGATGGCATAACGTTTCACCAGGAATGAATCGATATCAAATTTAGAGTGAATTTTTTTTCCTCCATTTAGACCCATGTGACTCTAAGTCCCCACTCCCTGGGGCATGAACCGGGGGGTCAAATCCAAAACATCGTTACATATTTAATGCGTCTCCCAATGTTGATTGCATATACCAAGTTTCATTTCAAAATGTGCCCGGATTTGCACTCTTTGTATTTGACCTTTTGACCCTACATCAGGGGTTGGGGCCAAAAATGATACCGCTCTTGCACCTTCTTGCCACGTGGTGATCATAACCACCAAGTTTGGTAAATTTCTGCCCAACCGTTTAGGACGACATTGCATGACGGATGGCGGACAGACAGGTAGAGCCCAGCCGATTACAATATTTCCCGTTTATTTTTCAAAAAGCGGGGTGGGGAGAGGGGGGAATACAATTAATGAAAAGAAGCTCAAACTAGACACAATTTGACGTCGTGACATCGACCGATATGCCTCCACCCACATCACGTCTTTGTTTACTCTAACCTAAAACCTCAAGACCATTTGACCTCAATATCTAATCTGCTCATATGCATCATGGTACTACATGTACTTAGTTTAGTTCAAATCCCACAGCCAATGGTATCACATCAACAGGAGTTTTAATGTGACCTCTGACCCTTGACCTTTTGTGACAAATAATCTATCATGGATGGATGCACTGTGTAGAATTGGTAGCGGAATTGGTAGAGTTGGTTTATACATACAGTACTTGTACCAAGTTTGTCAATCTCAACAATCTCAACAAGAAGGCTAACCCCCGCTCTAGCAGGGAAAATGGCCTTTAAAATGCATGTTGTTGTTGTTGTGTGTTACCAAGTTTGATTGAAACCCCTTCAGCTGTTCTCAAGTATTAAACTTTTACCTAGCATGATCCCTGACCTTTGACCTCTTGATGCCGAAATGGAAAATCTAATCCGATCATCTTTGTATCATATATATATATAAATACACTACTGGTCAAAAGTTTTAGAACACCTCAATTTTTCCAGTTTTTATTCAAATTTACACAGTTTAATGTCCAGTGAATAACCTGAAATGGTACAAAGGTAAGCATTAAAGTGCACGAGGTTAAAAACTGCACGAGGTTAAACTGCACGAGGTTAAAAAAAAAGTTTACGTTAGCAAAAACGGGAAAATAATGTAAATTGCACAGTTATATTGTAAAAAAAAAAGGTCTTCTTCAGGGAACAAGTAATGGGTTAACAACTTACAGCTGTTCTGCAGCAATGTAAGTAAATTAAGCCTTCAAAGTTGATGAAAACAATTCCTACAGGCGTCCCAACCTCTGCTGATTACTTGATTACAAACCCCCTGTCTGTATAAAAGCAGTATTGGAACAGACTGTTATTACACCCTCTGAAGCATTATTTGAACAATATTGCACTACAGGAAGTAGTACATTGGAAACTGGAGGAAACTCTGACAGGAAGAGGTCTGCGAAGAGGTCTGGCAGACGCAAAGCCACAACAGAATCAGAAGACAAGTTTCTGAGAGTCAACAGCTTGCGTGATAGGCGGCTCACAGGACAACAGCTTCAAGCACAGCTTAACACTGGTCGAAGTAAGCAAGTCTCAGTTTCAACTGTGAAGAGAAGACTTCGAGCTGCAGGTTTGACAGGTCGAGTGGCAGTAAGAAAGCCATTGCTAAGATGGCAAAATAAGAAAAAGAGGCTTGCCTGGGCCATGAAGCACCACCAGTGGACTACTGAAGACTGGAAGAAGGTCTTATGGACCGATGAATCAAAATTTGAAATCTTTGGTTCATCACGCAGGGTTTTTGTACGCCATCGAGTAGGTGAAAGGATGGTTCCTCAGTGTGTGACACCAACTGTCAAACATGGAGGAGGAAGCGTGATGGTCTGGGACTCATTTGCTGGATCCAGAGTCGGCAACTTGCACAGAGCGACTGGCACCCTGAACCAAAAGGGCTACCACAGCATTTTGCAGCGCCATACAATACCCTCTGGTATACACCTAGTTGGTCAGGGGTTCATCCCACAGCAAGATAATGACCCTAAACACACCTCCAGGCTGTGTCAAAACTACCTTCGAGGAAAAGAACAAGACGGTAGGCTTCAAATCATGGAATGGCCAGCACAGTCTCCAGACTTAAACCCCATCGAGCTGGTTTAGGATGAACTGGACAGAAGGGTGAAAGCAAAACAATCTACAAGTGCAACACATTTGTGGGAACTTCTGCAACAGTGTTGGGAAGAACTTCCCGAACAATATTTGATTTCCATTGCAGAAAGAATGCCACGAGTGTGTTCGGCGGTAATATCTGCAAAAGGTGGTTACTTTGCCGAGTCAAAATTTTAAATTAAATTTTGTTAAACAAAATGATTCTATGATTTCTTTTTTATCTCCAATTGTTTATTTGTTCTATGCTTTATTTCAGAGTACATTGAGACATTAAACTGCGTAAATTTCAATAAAAACTGGAAAAACTGAGGTGTTCTAAAACTTTTGACCGGTAGTGTATATACAGACTTGGCATTTAATATGGAATATATTTTTTTGGGGGGGTGAACTTACTTTTCAGGATGTCTTAGAACCAAAAGTTCATTGGAATTATGTTGAAATTATTCTAGATTTTGTTAATGTGACCTTTAAAAGAAACAAAAACCACATTTGACATTTCGAAACAAATAAATTGATCCTTGAAAGTGATGTAAACTGATACAAACAACAACAAAATGCATTTCAAGGCCATTTTCCCTGCAAGAGCGGGGGTTAGCCTTGCTAATGACAATTAGCCCATGACAATCTTCTCCATTTTGCCCTATTTTCTGCATCTCTCCTTGTTAACCCCCTTGCCCGCATGTCTTCTTCCACCGTCTTCAGCCAAGTCTTTCTCGGTCTTCCCAGTCCTCGACTTCCTTCTACATTTATTTCCATCACTCTTCTCAACCAGTCACTTTCATCCTTCCTCAACACATGACCAAACCATCTCAACCTGTTCCTCTTCACAGCATCAATCACAGGCTCTATTCCCATCATCTTTCGCAATTCATCATTTGTCTTCCTCTCTCTCAGCGACACTCCGCACATCCACCGAACCATTCGCATTTCCACCCTTTCCAGCCTTCGTTGCTGCTCTACATTCATGACCCATGTCTCGCTCCCATAAATCATAACACTTCTCACACATGTAGCATACACCTTTCCCTTCAGCTTCAACGACACTCCCCTCCTCATCAGCACGCCACTCAGTTCCCGAAACTTCTTCCATGCACATCTCACTCCAGCAACCGTTGCCGAGTCTGATCCACCTTCTCCATTCAGCATGTCTCCGAGATAGCAAAATGTTTACACACCTTCCAGCTTCACGCCGTCTCCAAGATCCAACTCAACATTTCCTCCATCTGCAGCTCCCTCTGTGCACACCTTACATTTGAATGTAGCTGCCACACTGGTTAATGACCCTCTCAGACCACTACATTTTTGATGAACCCACTCAGCGCACATTGTACATTGAATGGAGTTCACTCCGACACCCTTCCTACACACAGCACATGGCCACTTCCCAGTTCTTTCCACCTCACCACATGCTTTACCACTTGCCATCACCTTCGTCTTTCCGATATTCACCTTCAGACCTTTTGTCTCCATATTTTCCTTCCACTTGTTCATCTTTTCCTTCAGTCCATCCATACTTTCCGCAATCAACACCAGATCATCTGCATACAACAACTCCCACGGTAAACCCTCCTTTACGGTCTGAGCCAGCACCTCCATCACAGCTACAAATAGTAGTGGACTTAGTACCGACCCCTGATGCACTCCCACCTTCACCTCAAACTCACCACTGTTCCCGTCCTTCGTCCTTACAGCTGTGCGCGCTCTATTGTACATTGCCATCACAACTCTGATCAACCATTCCTCCACTTCTAACATCCTCAATGCCCATGTCAATACTTCGCGTGGAACCCTATCGAATGCTTTCTCCAGATCAACAAACCCAAGAAACAACTTCTGCCTCTTCTCCATGTACTTCTCCTGCAACTGCCTCACAATAAAGAGTGCGTCTGTCGTTCCTCTTCCTGGCATAAATCCAAACTGCATTTTGTCGATCTTCACCTTCTTCCTTATCCTCCTCTCCAACACCCTTTCCAATACCTTCATTCCATGCTCCAATAACTTTATCGCTCGGTACGAGCCACACTCCAGAGGGTCACCTTTCCCCTTGTATAGAGGGACAAGGGTACTCAGTTCTCAATCCACTGGAATGCGGCCTTCTTTCACCACCAGATTACAGATCTCTGTCATTCTCTTCACACCCCAACTTCCTGCTGCCTTCAACATATCTCCCACAACTCCCGTCGGCCCTCCCGCTTTTCTACTCTTCATTGCTTTTATCGCTTCCTCAACTTCCTTCTCATTTATCTTCTCTGCCGGTCCTAAAACTGGGTTACTCTCTATGTTGCCATCCCATTCATTCTCTGTATTCAACAGCATTTCCATATATCTTTTCCATCTTCCTTTAATTCCATCTGGGTCCACAACGATTTGTCCCACTTCATCCTTCAAGCAACTCACCCCCATCACATCACACCTCTCTTTCGCTATCTGCTTTGCAATCCTGAATACCGCTCTCTGACCCTCTTCCGAATCCAAGCGTTCTCCGAACATTTTCCTACATGTCTCCTGCGCCTTTGCTACCTCTTTCTTTGCAGCCTTCCTGGCTGCCTTATAACTTTCATGCTCTGCTGTTTCTGCTCCCGTACCCTTTGCCTTCTGCCACTCCTTGAACTTCTTCCTCTTCTCGTCAATCCTCTTTCCAACTTCATCATCCCACCACCATGTTTCCGAGTGCCTCGGTGGTCCTTTTGTCCATCCACATACCTCACCAACGGCTCCCAACAGACTATCTTTCATTGACATCCAACCACTTTCAAGCTCAACCACATCATCCTCGACCCGAATCAGCCTCTCTTTTAATGCCTCCCTTACTGTCACCTCTTTCAACCTCCACACCTTCATTCTCGGTTGGTACTTCACCCGCCGAGCTTTCCTCGCACCTTTCACCCTTATGTCGCAGACAACCAAGTGGTGCTGTGAAACAGCCTCCTCCCCCGGGATCACCTTTGTGTCCCGGAGGTGCCCCCTATCTCGCCTATGCACCATCAGGTAGTCAACAGTTGTCGTCGACCCACCTAAATGATGTAAACTGATATCGAACTCAATTCACTGACAGTACTGTGTTAAACTTCTGTACGTTTTCCAGAAGTATCTCTTTATTTTGCACATTAGCCAAAGTTTTTTTTTTAACAAAAACAAAAGTTAAATTACGACTGGGATTACGGACAGTAAAATTACAGTTCAGTATGTCGTGTAACCCCCATGAGCATTCAGGAGAGCACGTACACGTTGAGGTATGCTGTTCACGAGATTTGCCAAGGTTTGGACAGGAATCGCTTGCCATGCAGTGACAATAGCCTGCTGCAATTCATGCACAGAGGTCGGCTGCTGGTCCAAGTGGTCGATTTGACGCGTTAATTCTGCCCACAAGTTCTCTATCGGATTCATATCCGGGGACATGGCAGGCCACTCCATATGCTCTACACCATGGTCAGCAAGAAAGTGTTGGATCATGTGAGCACGATGAGGCCGTGCAATGTCATCTTGGAAGACAAAGTTTCCTCGAAAGGCTGCATGAGCAAATGGAAGCAATGTTTCTTCCAGAATGGCCCTGTACTTGAACTGGTTCAGGTTTCCATTCAGAACAACCAGGTCAGTTTTGCCCCCTGCATGAATAGCAGCCCAAACTGTCACCCCACCACCTCCAGCTTGGACTCTTGGCACTATACAATCTTTGTTGTCGGCTTCATGCACTTGTCTGTGCACTCGGACGCGGCCATCTTGACGATAGACCAGAAATCTAGACTCGTCACTGAAGATCACGTGATTCCAGTGTCCTGGCTGCCATTGACGGTGCTCTGTCCCACTGCAATCGGCGCTGGTGGTGTTGTCTGGTCAGGCGTGGCTTTCTCAGGGGACGCCTGGCACGATAGCCTGCTTGAACCAGTCGTTGATTGACTAGCCTTCTGGATACAGGCACATTTGTCAGTTGCTGCCACTCAGCCCTAAGCCGATTAGCTGACTTGGTACGGCCATTGCGGACTAACCGGTGCAGCTGGCGATCATCCCTCCTTGTGGTTCTGCGGGGACGTCCTGGCCTCGGTATTGGAGTAGGGACACCCTTCTGAGCATTTCGTTTCAGGATCTTTGACACCTGATCTTGAGTGATGCCATACTGCTGAGCAATAGCACGCTGTTTCATGCCGTAATTTCGTAAAGCCACCACTCCATGACAAACAGCATTGTCGAGTTGACGGACCATCTCCAGAGGAAGCGGCAATAACTTTTGGAGACGTGCAGCAGTTGTTTTCCACTAATACAGAATGCAACAACGCTTGTATACCCGACTGTGAAGCCAATCATCAAATGCACCTGTCCGTACATTTTGCCACGCCATCTGTGATATAATCCTGTTGTTGACTTCTTGCTGCGACAGACAATCAGTGACATGGTTCTTTTAACAAATAAATCACCAAAGTGTAAAAGAAACTCACCAGATTGATATACTGAGTTAAGAAAGTAAACCCAAGTGAAGAAAAAAAATAAATTCATATTCAATGCCAAGTCTGTGTGTGTATATATATATAATTATATATATATATATATATATATATATATATATATATATATATATATATATATATATATATATATATATATATATATATATATATATATCTATATATATATATATATATATATATATATATATATATATATAGACGACTGGAAAGGTTGATGCGGTGGGCAAGAATGGGCTTTAAAGCAAGAAAGTCGAGGAGTGTGGTAGTGAGACGAGGAGTGGTGGATAATATGCACAGGTTTGAGCTGGGAGGGGAGGTGGTTCCATCATTGGTAGAGGCCCCTGTGAAGAGTTTGGGAAGATGGTATACAGTGGAGTTGAATGATGTGGGAAGAGTGGAGGAGGTGAGGAACAAGCTTTTGAGAGGTTTGAAGAGGATTGATGGATGTGGTTTGCCAGGTAAGTTGAAGGTATGGTGTTTGAAGTTTGGGTTGATGCCACGAGTATTGTGGCCATTGATGATGTATGATATTGCAATTGGGCATGTAGAGAGGATGGAGGTTGTGGTGAGTGGGTTTGTGAGGAGGTGGTTGGGAGTGCCACGCTGTTTGACGAACATTGCCTTTTATGGTCAGGGTGGAAAACTCCAGTTTCCCTTGACATCATTAACCGAGGAGTTTAAGGTGGTGAGGGTGCGGGAGTTAGTCAGGTTCACTATGTGAACAAATATAATTTCGTTCAAAATTTTGGTAGATTAGCAAAACTATACATTTCTGGAATACTCAGAGCATGAGGAATCCAAAAATTAATGTTTGCATTTGCATAGACACCTTTGCGAAAATGACACTCAGGACAGTGATGAAGAGTCAGGTTAACTATGTTAACAAATATAATTTCGTTCAAAATTTTGGGAGATTAGCAAAACTACACATTTTTGGAATCATCAGAGCATGGAGAATCCGAAAATCAATGTTGGCATTTGCACAGACACCTGCATGGCCGCCATTTTGGATTTTCAAAATGGCCACCATAAAATACATATTTTGCGCTATCTCGGCTTCTAGTCAACCGAGAGACTTAATTAAATATGCTAATCCTATGTTTTCTGGGTCAAGGAATCCAATAAAGGCCTCAAAATAGTGCTCAGGATTATACAAAAGCAACAAACAAAGGTAATTGAAAACCATTGTCTTTATATTTGTGATATAACTGTATTACATAATAAATGATATTGCAAGTCCTTTGAAGTTATAGGTATGGGTTTATAAAGCAATAAAGCAGCCTTGTTAGTATCAGATTGAACTATAAGTCCTATACACAGGATCTACTAGGTCTACACCGTTCAGGAATATGCTTTTACAGATCTTCATCACTGTCCTGAGGGTCATTTTCGCAAAAGTGTCTATGCAAATGCAAACATTAATTTTTGGATTCCTCATGCTCTGAGTATTCCAGATATGTATCGTTTTGCTAATCGACCAAAATTTTGAACGAAAAAACATAGTGAACCTGACTAAGTTCATGATGTTGTGGGATTCACGTGATAGTTTTTATTTATTTTTTATTTTTTATTTATTTTGTGTATACAAGATCGAGGCTCGTGAAAGAGCGAACATTAATCACACAGAAAGACAAACAGACACATGAAACAAATAACATCGGGAGCAGTAGACAAGATGGGGAGAGAGGGGGAAGGACACAAACACAACATTTGAGAGCAGGGACCGAGAGACATGGAGACATCGAGAGAACTGTGGGAGGGAGAGGGCTTTGGGGGGGAGGCATGGGAAGGGGGGGGGGGGGTGGGAGAGGTATAAAACATATGGACACTGCCAGGACTTCCAAGAAAGAAGTTGGAATTTCAAACAAGGTGGATCTGGGGTGAATTAGTGGGTGTAGAATAGATCAAGGTTTTGGATGGGGGAAGATAAGAGATGGTGGTGAACAGCTGTTTTAAAGACCTGGAGGGAGGAGTGTGATTGAAGTGAGTGTGGGAGTTTGTTCCAGAGGCGGGAGAAAAGAGGAACGAAAGAGTGAAGGTGAGCAGAGAGCCGAGATTTCGGCAGTTTAACCATCAGAGGGTGGTTGGCAGATCTTGTGCGACCTGTAGGAATATTTGGGGGACAGAGCACAGAGAGAGCTGGGGGAGCAAGGCCGAAGAGGGGTCGGTAGAAGACAGAAAGACCACCAACCTGCCTGCGGTGAGTGAGTGAAAGGCCCTCAGAGATAGCTTCATCGCGGGAGATTCCAATGATTCTGAACGCTTTGGATTCAACAGCGTGAAGCCGAGCCAGGTGTGAGGCAGGAGCACCAGCCCATCGGGGAGAACAGTATTCCATTGAGCTGCGGATGAAAGCCTTGTATGTGGTGAGGAGCTCAGGTGTGCCGAGGAAGGACTTCGCACGACGGAGGATGCCCAGTCGGCGACTGGCTTTGGAGGCCAGCTTGGAAATGTGGTTTTCCCAAGAAAGATCATGGCAGGTAGTGAGACCCAAAAGCTTGAGCGACAGAACTTCTTGGAGAGGATTGTTGAGAAAGTAGATGGGAGGGTTGTCCAGTCGATCTTTTCAGAGAGACATAGTAAGAGTGTGAGATTTGTCAGGATTGAAAGACATGTTCCACTTGTTTGACCAGTCTGTGATTTTGTCCAGGTCTTCAGAGTGAGGAGGCTGCAGACTGCCGATCTGAGGGAAGAGGAATTGGAGCGGCAGAGAGTGGAGTCATCAGCAAAGAGATAGAGAGGATTTTCCAGAGAGTCGGAGAGATCATTGATAAATACCAGAAAAAGCACAGGGCCCAGCACACTGCCTTGGGGAACTCCAGCCTGAACAGGAGGGGAGATGAGAGAAATCCATTCAGGGCCACACGTTCACTACGACCAGAGAGGAAGTCCGCAAGCCATGCATGGAGATTTCCATGGATACCATAGGAGGAGAGTTTGGTGAGCAGAGCTGGGTGCCAGACCGTATCGAAGGCACGTGATATGTCAAGGGAGACAGCTCTGATTTCCTGTTTGGCATTGAGGACCTCCATCCATTGTTGAGACAGCAGAAGCAGCATGTCCAGAGTAGAGTGACCTGGTCTGAAACCAAATTGATGATCAGAGATCAAGCCATTGGAGAAGAGGAAAGATTTCATATCCGAAGCAATGATGGATTCCATGACTTTGCTGATAATTGGGAGCAGGCTGATTGGTCTGTAGTTGCAAGGATCTGTTTTTGCACCTTTTTTGTGTAAAGCGGTAATGTTTGCTGATTTCCAGGATGCTGGCAGATGACCTTGAGCAAAAGATAGGGTGAAAAGAACAGAGAGAGGGTGAGATAGAGCGGCAGAGCAGGATTTTAGGACCCGTGGGCTGATGCCGTCTGGTCCAGTTGCAGAATCAGAGTCGAGGTTTGACAAAAACTCCTCCACCTTGTCAGGAGAGAAGGACACAGAGTCCAGGAGCAGTTGGGTTCGAGTGGGAAAGGTGGGAACAGAGAGAGATGGGTTTGGGACTAAGGATTTTGAGGCAAACACAGAGTTGAGGCATTCGGCTTTGTCACGTGTGATGTCAACTGTGTGGCCATTTGAGGTAAGGGAGGGGATGGAGGGGGAACAAACACCAGAAACGGATTTGACCAGACGCCACAATGTGGTAAAGAATGCTCTCCCAGAGAAGAAGGGAAGTCGGAAGTGGAATGCAAGAGCAGAGGTGGACGAGATGGAGGAGCGGTTGCAACAGGAGGAGGTCATGGGGATGGTACAGCATGGGAAGCATGGCTTGGGGTGGATGCAGCATGAGCGATGGGGAAAGGCATGTGTGAAAGAGAGGAGGAAGATGGTTGAGAGGGAGTTGAGAAGAAAGGAAGAGGAGGGGAGATATGTGAAAGCAGTCGGTCAGGCACAGCAAGGTGCTTGGACTAAGTGGGAAGGTGTGTGGGTGAGGATATTGAAGTGGCAAGAGATTTGGAGGATGGAGCCAATATTGTTGAATTTCCTGTTGCGGGCAACGTATGATGTGCTTCCGTCACCAGTAAACTTGAGATTGTGGGGGTTGTTGCAGGAGGAGAGATGTTATTTGTGTGGAGGTGTGGGAACAGTGCAGCATGCACTGAGTGCATGCATGCTCAGTAGCATTGGCAGCAGGAAGATACAGGTGGCGACATGATCAGGTGCTGGCGGTGGTGGTGCAGATGGTGCAACAAGAGGTGCTGAGATCGAGAGAGAGAAGAGTGGAGAAGGAGACTGATGGGGGAGAGGTGTGGTTTGTCAAAGAGGGCCAAGTGGAAAGAGGTGGAAAGAGTAGGAGGAGGTGGAAAGCAAGAGGGCTATCAGATGCTTGTGATTGGCAGGTGGTGGCAGACCTAAAGCCACAATTGGTATTCCCAGAGGAGATCTGTGTGACAAGGTTGCGGCCTGACATTGTCATTTGGTCAAGTGCAACAAGACAGGTCATCTTAGGGGAGTTGTCGGTACCTTGGGAAGAGAACATAGAGGAGGTGCACGAGAGGAAGAGAGGAAAGTACAGTGAGCTGGAGGCAGAGTGCCGGGAGAAGGGTTGGCGCGTTTCGTGTCAGCCATTTGAGGTGGGGTGTAGAGGGTATATTGGCAATTCCTTTTCTGCATTTCTTGCTAGGCTGGGAGTGTGTGGGACAGAAAGAAGGAGGATGTGTGACAAGGTGGCCCAGGTTGCCTTGAAAGGCTCATTTTGGATATGGAGGAAGTTTATGGAGGCACGTCGAACGGTGTAGGTTGGTTGTGTGTGTGGGGTTTTTTTTTGTTGTTGTTGTTGTTACCATTATTACTTCTTATTTTGTGTATATGAGTGAGTGGGTGAGGGTATGTGTTTTTGCATGAATTAATTTTTGCATGAGTGTGTTTTTGTGTGTTGAGTGGTGTATGATGTAAGTGTAGGTGGTTGTTTGGTTGGTGTTCTGTATGTATGTGTGTGTATGTATGTGTGTGTATGGGTGTGTATGAATGATCTGGTGTGTTTTGTTGGTGAGTGGTGAAGGGTTTCAAGGTGGGTGTTTGAGTGTTCCACCATGTTTGTTTGGTGCTGTGGATTCTGGATGTGGAGGTGTTGTTGTTGTTGTTGTGGTTGTTGTTGTTCGCACTGGCTGGGGGTGGGGGTATGTATGCATCCAGGTGCAGTTGCTGCATGTGGATGTGTACGTGCCCCTGCTGGCCCACCTTAGCTGACCGTATCGAGGTTGAAGGGCCGAAACGGGATGATGCTGAGGACCTCGACTGAGGACCTGGTCAGTGCGGCACACTTGTGACCAGGTGTGTTTTGAACATACATACATACATACATATATATATATATATATATATATATATATATATATATATATATATATATATATATATATATATATATATACATATATATATATATACATATACATATATATACATATATATATATACATATACATATACATATATATATATATATATACATATATATATATATACATATACATATATCTACATATATATACATATATATATATATATATATATATATATATATATATATATATATATATATATATATATATATATATATATATATATATATATATATATATATATATATATATATATATATATATATACAGGCTTGGCATTTAATATGGAATATTTTTTTTTTCTTGACTTGGGTTTACTTTCTGAACTCAGTATATCAATCTGGTGAGTTTATTTTACCCTTCGGTGATGTCTTTGTTGAAAGAACCATGTCACTGATTGTCTTTCGCAGCAAGAAGTCAATAACAGGATTATATCACAGGTGGCGTGACAAAATGTAAGGACAGGTACATTTGACGATTGGCTTCACAATCGGGTATATAAGGGTTGTTGGTTCTGTATTAGTGGAAAACAACTGCTGCACATCTCCAAAAGTTATTGCCGCTTCCTCTGGAGGTGGTCCGTCAACTCAACAATGCTGTTTGTCATGGAGTGGTGGCTTTACGACATTCTGGCATGAAACAGCGTGCTATTGCTCGGCAGTATGGCATCACTCAAGGTCAGGTGTCAAAGATCCTGAAACGAAATGCTCAGAGGGGTGTCCCTACTCCAATACCGAGGCCAGGACGTCCACGCAGAACCACAAGGAGAGATGATCGCCAGCTGCACCGGTTAGTCTGCAATGGCCGTACCAAGTCAGCTTATCGGCTTTGGGCTGAGTGGCAGCAACTGACAAATGTGCCTGTATCCAGAAGGCTAGACAACCAACGACTGGTTCAAGCAGGCTATCGTGCCAGGCGTCCCCTGAGAAAGCCACGCCTGACCAGACAACACAGTCAGCGCCGATTGCAGTGGGCCAGAGAGCACCGTCAATGGCAGCCAGGACACTGGAATCACGTGACCTTCAGTGACGAGTCTAGATTTCTGGTCTATCGTCAAGATTGCCGCGTCCGAGTGCGCAGACAAGTGCATGAAGCCCACAACGAAGATTGTATGGTGCCAAGAGTCCAAGCTGGAGGTGGTGGGGTGACCGTTTGGGCTGCTTTTCATGCAGGGGGCAAAACTGACCTGGTTGTTCTGAATGGAAACCTGAACCAGTTCAAGTACAGGGTCATTCTGGAAGAAACATTGCTTCCATTTGCTCGTGCAGCCTTTCGAGGAAACTTTGTCTTCCAAGATGACAATGCACAGCCTCATCATGCTCGCATGATCCAACACTTTCTTGCTGACCGTGGTGTAGAGCATATGGAGTGGCCTGCCATGTCCCCGGATATGAATCCGATAGAGAACTTGTGGGCAGAATTAACGTGTCAAATCGACAACTTGGACCAGCAGCCGACCTCTGTGCGTGAATTGCAGCAGGCTATTGTCACTGCATGGCAAGCGATTCCTGTCCATACCTTGGCAAATCTCGTGAACAGCATGCCTCGACGTGTACGTGCTCCCCTGAATGCATAGTGGGGGTTACATGAAGTACTGAACTGTAATTTTACTGTCCGTAATCCCAGTCATAATTTAGCTTTTGTTTTCGTTGAAATTTTTTTTGGCTAATGTGCAAAATAAAAACATACTTTTGGAAAACGTACAGAAGTTTAACACAGTACTGTCCGTGAATTGAGTTCGATATCAGTTTCCTTCACTTTCAAAGATCAATTTATTTGCTTCGAAATGTCAAATATGGTTTTTGTTTCTTTTAAAGGTCACTTTAACAAAATCTAGAATAATTTCAACATAATTCCAATGAACTTTTGGTTCTAGGTCATCTTGAAAAGTAAGTTCACCCCCACAAAAAAAATATTCCATATTAAATGCCAAGTCTGTGTGTGTGTATATATATATATACTATATATATATATATATATATATATACATATATATATATATATATATATATATATATATATATATATATATATATATATATATATATATATATATATATATATATATATATATATATATAATCGTTTGGTCAAAATCCCATCACTGGTTCACAAATTAGCATGGTAACAACATTTTTATCCCCTCTTGCCCCATAATCTATTAAGATAATCTTTAGACCATTGTACATACTTGTACCAAGTTTGACTTGGATCCCTTCAGCCATTCTTAAGTTATTGCAGAAATGAAAACCTATCACGGATGCACGGACAGACAGACAACCCAAAAACATCATGCTTCCCGCAAGTTGCAGAGCCATAAAATAAATAAAGCAAACAAAAATGAGGATAACGGGTAATAAAATAAAAGGTCTGACAAAACAAGCATGCCTTGTCCACAGGTGAGCCGTCGTCCAATTCGAGGGACAGGGATGTCACGTAACCATCAGTTGAACGACCAATCACGTACAAGGACTTTGCTTGTGCACTCGCCATGGCTTCCCAAACAACACTGGAGAAGTTGTACATGGGAAGGAAAGAATGGGATGCAAGAAATCATCAAAGTTTAAACAGCAAAAAGAGAATTCGGAAAACACAAGCAATGGGAAGAGACAAAACGAGTGAGAGAAAGGTGGGATTGGGAAGGAAGAGGTGGAAAGGTGGGATTGGGAAGGTAGAGGTAGAAAGGTGGGATCGTGAAGGTCGAGGTGGAAAGGTGGGATCGTGAAGGTAAAGGTGGGAAGGTAAAGGTGGGAAGGTAAAGGTGGAAAGGTAAAGGTGGAAAGGTGGGATCAGGAAGGTAGAGGTGGAAAGGTGGGATTGGGAAGGAAGAGGTGGAAAGGTGGGATTGGGAAGGTAGAGGTAGAAAGGTGGGATCGGGAAGGTAGAGGTGGAAAGGTGGGATCGTGAAGGTAGAGGTGGAAAGGTGGGATTGGGAAGGATGAGGTGGAAAAGGTGGGGTTGGGAAGGAAGAGGTGGAAAGGTGGGATTGGGAAGGTAGAGGTAGAAAGGTGGGATCGTGAAGGTAGAGGTGGAAAGGTGGGATCGGGAAGGTAGAGGTGGAAAGGTGGGATCGGGAAGGTAGAGGTGGAAAGGTGGGATCGGGAAGGTAGAGGTGGAAAGGTGGGATCGGGATGGTAGAGGTGGAAAGGTGGGATCGGGAAGGTAGAGGTGGAAAGGTGGGATCGGGAAGGTAGAGGTGGAAAGGTGGGACCGCGAAGGTAAAGTTGAGATCCCGAAGGTAAAGTTGGAATCCCGAAGGTAAACGGCCTTGAAAGAATCGGGGAGGTAGTTGTGGAGAGATATAAAAGTGTGCGGGTGATGGTGATCAGGCATACGATAGGTTCGTCAAGCCATGCAACAACCAAATGCATTTCATTTGCTTTCTGCAACACCAACTACCATTTTCTACATCTTGCAACCTGTGTAAGAAACAGCCTCATGTTTAATCTTCTCATGATCATCACAATCGATCCTTACAATTTTCAAAAGTGGAATGGGTGATATTTGTCGATCCCCCTGACAGGGAACCACAAACCTAACTCGGTGCACATTTAATTTACAATGATGATGTACCTGCAGCAAGGCCTACTACAACACCCGAAGGTAAAGTTGGGATCCTGTGTATGGTAATACGTTTGTCATATGGAAATGAAGCCTGGTGTTGGGTTTACGGTTAAGGTGGCTGGCTTGAGATAAGGGTCTTGAGTTCAAGCCCCTGTTGTTCTGTGGAATCAACACCAGGCGGGTTGACTCAGCCTACCATCCTTCTGAGCTCGACAAAATGAGTACCAGCTTACTGGGAAGAATGAGCCATTTGAGCATCCTGCATCGGAGTGGCGACATG
Organism: Myxine glutinosa; assembly: GCF_964187855.1. NCBI lineage: Eukaryota > Metazoa > Chordata > Myxini > Myxiniformes > Myxinidae > Myxine > Myxine glutinosa. The sequence goes on from NC_136262.1 coordinate 119,565,957, forward strand.
TCCAGGATTATGCTCAATAGCCTAAGAAACTGCATTTGTAACCCTATGCATCTGAGGATGGAAAAGGAGTGGTCTACTTCTTCATATGCAAATTGGGAAATAAATGGCTTTCAGGTTTGGAAAACAACGAGGAGAGCGAAGTGTTAGAGCGCAAGGCAAAATAAAGGGGAGAGGTGGACGGGGAGGAGAAGGAAGATTGGAGGGGGAGGGGAGTGTTTCCCACCTATCGGGAAGAGTCACAGACCAGCTGATGTGACCTCCTGTCAAGGTCAACAATGTGACGGTCTTCATTTGGAGTACAGCAAGGTGGTGAGGGTCATTACCCAGCAGCAGTGCTCCCTGCACCCTGTCAAGTAATACATGTTCAACAGATTACCTTATAAACGTCCAAGCGCAACAAGTGTTAGCGACACCAGCAACGGAACAATCCGTTGTGTCTCCACTGATGGACATGTGTGACATGTCCAGCACAACAATCACTGCAACGAGGACTACCTTCCAGGGGGGAGGACAGTCTCCCAAGCCAACACTCCCAGTGCAAGGTCCCAAGCTCTCACCAGCCGGCAAGACACGGTCACCGTGGCTGTGAATGAAGGAAGAACCAAAAGTAACATGTGAATGACAAAGGGTATAAAGGAGGCAATGGCTTTCACAATTCCATCATTCCTTACTCTAAATTATTCCAATGATACTCGCACACACTTCAACTCACCAGAGCCCTGGTGAAGGAGGAAGTTCAGTGGTCCTTCCTGCGTTGGGAGCTGTTGGCGCCACACTGAACCGCATATCACGTGGAATTATTACACAGACCTCACCGCGTAATATTGACACATCAAAAGTGTGGGATTAAACAAACAAGGAAATGCAAGCGTGTGCCATCATATGGTAATGGGGTCACCAAGCCGTGATGGAAGATGGTGTAAGGAATGTCCGTCCATCTTACACAAATGTCCATTGCGTGGATTGAACGCGGCCACCAGGTGGTGGTTCGTGGCCAAAAGAAGGCGGCGAGCAGGACCTGTTTGTCCCTCCCATCTCACGGTCGTCACTCGACCGACATACTGCTGTCTCCTGCAGTTAGGAAAGTAGGGATTAGAATTGACGAAGTGAAAAGGTGCAAAAAGGAGCAGGGCCATATAGGTCACTTGTGAATCATTGCTGAAGTTAGTGAAACACCAAACTTGGCTCGTCAATTACCTCCTCCACCCGTCTGTCTGTGAGCAGGATACCTGAAAAGGTTACAGACAAATTTGGATGAGATTTGGTGGATAGGTTAGGTGCGTGACAACTGACAAGGACGAATTGATTCAATTTTGGTGAAGATTCGGATACAATAGTTTTTTAATTTTTTCTAAGTCATTCTTCAATATTGAAAGATGGGGCCAAAAACGATATACACAGCAATACCCCGTTTTACGCCATTTTGACCTACGTCAAATCCGACTTCACGGCACTCTTCCAGAGTAAATTTCAGTTCAGCGAACGTCATTATGTGCGACTTTACGTCACTCCTACATCATAATAGGACGTGAAAAATATATATTTAAAATAAATAAAATAGTACATAAAAATTAACAATAAAAGAAGCTAAAAAAACAATTTAAAATACAATAAAAAGCACAATAAAATATTTTTAAAATGTACGTATACGTACGCGTAGCTGCTGGTTCTCATTCAAAACAAAGGCGACGCCATATGCATTTTGTCCTGTGCTGTGGTCGCGTGCTTGCGTTGCCTTTCGCTGTTGTTTTTGTGATTATTCCTTTACTGTGTAAAGGTTCCTTTACTGTGTAAAACAACCAACGCAACGTGGCAACGGCGAAACACGACGACCCTGCCGGCTCAGACGACCGTGACCGTGTCATGCCTCGAGCCGGGGTGCCTCGTCGGGCACCTCACCGGCATCCGGCGTCGACGAACCGATCGATGTGTTCATGTGCACATGTGCATGGATTTGCAAATGCCTGCCTGTACGTCGTCGTTTCTGCGTATATCGCATCGTCCAAAAAAAAAGAAGCAAGCAACTTCGGCCGCTCGAGGAAAGACGCGGCACGCCTACGACTAGGAGGCGAGCGTCGATCCCCGGGGCGGCCAGGTTCACCGAACCCTGAACTCGTTCATTCGTCAGACGACACGACACGACCAGCGGTGAAACTGCTCGGACACGTTGGGTAAAGCACGCCGTGGTGAAGCGGGCCGCGGAGCCACTCGGCACACAAGCCAGCTCACGGTCGACACGTCCGTGCCGGTCACCCTGTTCGAGGAGAAGACCCGACTGATAGAAAACAACGGAGGGTCTCCGGATGGGGAGCGGCAAAGATTCAGGGCGAAGCCGCAGCCTCCTCCAGTTATTTACTCTAGTTTTACGGTGTTCGTCTTCATTTTAAGGCATTACGCCCGGTTTACGTCAAAAACCGAGTTACGTCACGGCTTATGGAACCAATTAATGACGTAGGCAGGGGTATTACTGTGAATGAATGAATGAATTGAATGAATGATCGTTTTAAGGCCATTTTCCCCGCTCGAGCGGGGGTTAGCCTTGCGGGCCCCATGACAATCATGGTTCCCTGTTTGAGGCAATGTTTTTATGGCCGGATGCCCTTCCTGACGCCAACCCTTGGTCACGCTCTTACGATGCGCAGGGATACGGTGCACCTATTCTAAACCGGGGTACACACCGTGATCATTCATCCCAGCAAGCTGGTACTCAATTTGCTGACCTCGGAAGGATGACAGGCTGAATCAACCCCCCTGGTGTTAATTCAGCGATCGACCGGGATTCAAACCCAGGATCCTAGGATCCCAAGCCAGCACCCTAACCGCTAAGCCAACACCAGGCTTACTATTACTGTATAGCACGATATTTCAAAAAGTTGTGGACGAGTTATGACAAAACGAGGTGGATGAGTTGGGTGGATGACGAGAACAAGACGATTCGATTTTGGTTTAGGTCCGGACACAGATCCAGCCTAACAGCAGGATACCAACGTGAGCTGTTCAGCCTGGAATGTTGCTCTACTGAGCGCTGTTGTCGTTTATGTTACATACAAAGTCGAGGCTCATGGATGATAGAGTGTAAAAGGTAAAGCAGTGATAGTGGGACACAATATACAAGGGAATTAATAAAAGAGAGAGGAACCTGAAATTAGAGAGGAACCCCCCCCCCCCCCTTGCTGCTATAACAGCCTGCACTCTTCTGGGAAGGCTTTCCACTATATGTTGGAATATTGCTGCGGGGATTTGCTGCCATTCAGCCACAAGAGCATTAGTGAGGTCAGGCACTTATGTTGGGTGGTTAGGCCTGGCTCGCAGTCGGCGTTCCAATTAATCCTAAAGGTGTTCGATGGGGTTGAGGTCAGGGCTCTGTGCAGGCCAGTCAAGTTCTGCCACACAGATCTCGACAAACCATTTCTGTATGGACTTCGCTTTGTGCACGGGGTCATTGTCATGCTGAAACAGGAAAGGGCCTTCACCAAACTGTTGCCACGAAGTTGAAAGCACACACTCATCTAGAATGTCATTGTTTGCTGTAGCATTAAGATTTCCCTTCACTGGAACTAAGGGGCCGAGCCCAAACCACGTTCTCCTGGCATTTGCCAAACCCAGATTCGTCCATCGGACTACCAGATGCTGAAGCGTGATTCATCACTCCAGAGAACGCGTTTCCACTGCTCCAGAGTCCAATGGCAGCGAGCTTCACACCACTCCAGCCGACGCTTGGCATTGAGCATAGTGATCTTGGGCTTGTGTACGGCTGCTCGGCCATGGAAACCCATTTCATGAAGTTCCCGACAAACAGTTATTGTGCTGACGTTGCTTCCAGAGGAGTTTGGAACTCAGTAGTGATTGTTGCAACCGAGGACAGACGATTTTTACGCGCTACGCGCTTCAGCACTCGGCGGTCCCATTATGTGAGCTTGTTTGGCCTAGCACTTCGCAGCTGAGCTGTTGTTGCTCCAAGACGTTTCCACTTCACAATAACAGCACTTACAGTTGACCGGGAAAGCTCTAGCAGGGCAGAAATTTGATGAACTGAATTGTTGGAAAGGTGGCATCCTATGACGGTTCCACGTTGAAAGTCACCGAGTTCTTCAGTACGGCCCATTTTACTGCCAATGTTTGTCTTTGGAGATTGCATGGCTGTGTGCTGGATTATATATACACCTGTCAGCAATAGGTGTGGCTGAAATAGCCGAATCCACTAATTACAAGGGCTGTCCGCATACTTTTGGTCATCTAGTGTACATCAAAGGTGGTTCCACAAACTAAAAAAAGGAAAAAAAGAAGAGGTATGTGTGGAAATCCTGGATTTGTGAGTATAACCAGGAGTGGGTTCAGATAACTCACATGCTACAGACTTATCCATGATGTGAAAACAGCAGCCTTGTACAGCAGGCCTTCATCTCAATGACTTTTTATTCATTTAAAAAAAAAGTTTTTTGTACTAGGAATGAAACATCGATAGTCTCTGAGAGTCATTTATGTCTGAAATACTCTTGAAGTGCTCCTCGTTCCAGGTCATCATTTGTAAAACCTGAACTACTCGGTCTACAAGATCTTTGTCTGTAGCTCAATGGAGTACCGCTCTCCAGTGTGGGCTGGGGCCCCAGGATCACACACACCTCTCCTGGATTCTAAAGTTCAACGAAATTAGCATTTCCCACGATCATTTGATCCTCAATCTCCTCGATTTCCCACGAGCTCAGATATTGTAATAACGAACTAGAGTTCATAGAACACTTTACTCTCAGCAGTCTTGAGAAAAAGGACATGGGAAGAATCTTTTAAACTCTTGTTTTGCGTTTCCGAGCCCGATCTACGTCCGTGAAGGTGACCGCACAGTTTGTCAGAATCTCAAACAGTTATTCTGCTCTCAGGGCAGGAATGCTCATTCTTAGTTCTCTGCCCTAAAGGCATTCATATTTTGTCTCAGTCCTGCTAAACAGAAGCGTTTTGAAAGTGTCAAAAAGGTGATTTGTGTTCTACAGTGTTCACGTATATAATCAAATTGAAATTAAATAAAGATTTCACAAGTTGTAGAAAAAACTAAATTGTGGAAGTTTTCCGCCGTTGTGTGGATGGACACAGGTACATGTATAATGGGCATGGGCACAGGTACATGTATAATGGACATGGGCACAGGTACATGTATAATGAGCACGGACACAGGTACATGTATAATGAGCACGGACACAGGTACATGTATAATGAGCACGGACACAGGTACATGTATAATGGGCACGGACACAGGTACATGTATAATGGGCACGGACACAGGTACATGTATAATGGGCACGGACACAGGTACATGTACGATGGGCACAGGTACATGTATGATGGGCATGGGCACAGGTACATGTATAATGGGCATGGGCACAGGTACATGTATAATGGGCATGGGCACAGGTACATGTATAATGGGCACGGGTACATGTATAATGGGCACGGGCACAGGTACATGTATAATGGGCATGAGCACAGGTATCTATCTATAATTCCAGCAATCTCTGTGTGTGTGTGTGTGTGTGTGTGTGTGTGTGTGTGTGTGTGTCTGTGTGTCTGTGTGTGTGTTTGTTTGTCTGTGACCGCTGTTTCTCGACAACCACGGGTCCGATATACTTGAAACTTGCCAGGTATATTGCTGGGGACCCGAGGATGTGCCTTTTCAAGGTGTGAAATTAATCGGACAAGTAGTTACCGAGCTATGTCCAAAAAACGATTCAACCAATCAGAGAGCAGCGAGCTATCACGTGTGCCGAACGTGGCGAACAGACTCTGCCTCGGACGGCACATTTGAGAGCGTATTCATTTATTTCACGTTGGCAAACTATGTTGGCGTTAAACTATGTTTTAAAACTAATAAAAACTAATTTGCGATTCTTTCGCTTTCCTGCGCGTTTGTGCACGCTATGGCGATTTCTTTACCAAACTCCGCAAGCCGTTCGCTTTGGACCAAACCATTTCATGTAAATAGAGGGGGGGGGGGATTGTCACCGTACTCGCAAGCCGTTCGCTTTGGACCAAACCATTTCATGTAAATAGAGGGGGGGGATATAATTTTAGATATAGATATAGTACGGGCATGCCCTAGTATGTATAATGGGCATAGACACAGGTGTACAACAACATGCATTTTAAGGGCATTTTCCCTGCTAGAGCGGAGGTTAGCCTTGCAGTCCCCATGACAATCTTCTCCATTTTGGCATAGACATGGACACAGGTGTGTTGAAGGATATTTGTTATTATTCGTACGATTAACGAAAGCATATTAATGATATGATTATTAATTGCAAAATCGAAGATTTTTCAACGATATATTGGTTGGTCGGTTGCGTTTGTGGTTCTGTCTGTCTGTCACCGGCCTGCAGGTCACAATTTTCAACCGATCTTCACGAAACTTCACCAAATGGTAGAGTTGGTCAAAAGCAAGAAGCCTATTGTTTTTGGGGTCAAAATGTCAAAAGGTCAACATAGGCCAAAGGTCACCAACTTTGCTAAATTTCTAAAATCCTCAATTTTCATCCGATTGACTTGAAATTTGAAGAGGACTTGCATATCTGGTCACTGAATTCAACCACCAACTATTTTTGAGGTCAACATAGGCCAAAAGGTCAACATAGGCCAAGTTTTTAAAATCCTCAATTTTCATCCGATTGACTTGAAAATTGAACAGCATTTGCACATCGTCACTAAATAGGGAAACTAACTTTTTGAGGTCAAAAGGTCAAAGGTCAACTCTACGTCAACCTTACAAATCACTTTTCATCTGAAAAATCGTCACTTTTCTTCCTGTTGAGCCGAGCGTTGATCAAGATTGTCACTTTTAATCTTGATGAAATGGACAATTTGCTGTATCAATGGAATTTTTTTCCTTGGCGGTGGGGGGCGGATTTTGCAAGTATCGTGCTCCGCATGACGTCTTCTTGTTTATTTATTCCTAGTCAATGTCATGTGACCTTCCGTGCAGACCATTCAAACAGTACGAGCAGCACGAACACAGGAACCGTTAAAACCACAACCGCAGCCAAAATGAACAGGCCGAGGCTGCTTCAACTTGAACAGGACGATTACCGCATTTTCACCATACTTATAATATATATATATATATAGTCGCGGACACAACCATTGATAACGATATTAAATAAATTAATTCCCCGTCGAAAACAATCGGAGGAATCGGCGGATGGGTCTCTGTCACTGTCAGGTGCAAATCACTTCAGGGCGGCGAGCATGATCATATCGGTCCCCAAAATGGCCACGTACCAGTCAAACTTCCCTGCTTGGTCTTCGTAAAGCGCCGCAGAGATGCCAGCGAGATTCAACACGAGAAGCAACAAGAAGGCCGCATGAGAGAGCTCAAGGCCCAACCTGAGCATGTACGCCGCCATGTTTGCAGCTGGAGAAGGACGCACAACGTAATGTCGTCACGAGTCGCGGCCAAGTGTGAAGATTTGGTCATCTATATATTACATACGGGAAGTGTCAGATGTAACACGATCGTCACACAAAAATTTAACGATAAAAACACAGGAAAAGTACTTTCTCGCCTGTGAAACAGCCTCTCCTCTTTTCATTTTGGCCCGTTTCGCCTGTGTTCATTACTCTCCGAGCACGTGTCTGTGTAGATGTGTATGTATGTATGTGTGTGTGTATGTATGCATGTATGTGTGTATGTGTGTATGTGTGTGTGGGATGCTGGGCACACACACGTTAAACAAAAGTAGGCCACAACGCTTTGGGTTTAACTTGAGCTCTTTATTGGTTGCTCACTCATCAGCACTGACTTGCTCGTGCTCGGGGCTGCGAGCCCGCGTGTATATCCGGAGTCCACGCCTCAACTGGGGCGTGGCCGACACCCACTGGTGCTCGGAATTATGTCACTGCGCCAGCAAGTCATCGTGTCCGCCACACGCGCCCCCCCAGAATTCCCGCGCACCTGAAGGGTCAGTTTGCGGGGCAAACGGATGACCCGGCCGAAGCGTCCTGTGGCGGCTGGAGGCGTCTGGGATGCCGGGATGCCATCTGGGATGCCTCTGGCGGCATCTGGGATGGGTGCAGGGCAGGGGGGTGGCGTGACGGCGGGGTTGGGCGGTGCCAGGGGCCCGCCCGCCGGGGGGCGGCCCCGACACGGGGGCACAGCCGCTGGCGGGGGGTGGTCCAAGTCGAGGTGGGCCGGCTTGAGGCGGTCCACGGAGACGCGGTCAGGAGTACCGCCGATGTCCAGGGTGAAATGCTTCACCCCGGTCTCCAGCACGCGGAAGGGCCCGTCGTACGGGGGCCGCAGCGGTGTCTGGTGGGCGTCGTGGCGGACGAACACGTACTCCGCCGTGCGAAGCTCCGGGGGGACGTGCGTTGGCGGGCAACCGTGGTGCGCCGTCGGCACCGGGGCGAACCTCCGGGCGGTCTCCTGCAGGGCGGAGCGCTGCTGCGCCGCGGACCATGGTGCCGTGGAGTCGGGGAGGAACTCGCCCGGCACCCGCAGCGGTTGTCCGAAGACCAACTCCGCCGCGGATGCACGCAGGTCGTCCTTGGGCGCCGTCCTGAGGCCCAGCAGGACCCAGGGGAGCCTGTCGACCCAGCCGCCGTCGCGGAGGCTGGCCCGGAGCGCGGCCTGCATGGCGCTATGGAAGCGCTCGCACAGGCCGTTGGCCTGTGGGTGGTAGGCCGTGGTGCGGTGCAGCCAGACGCCAAGCCCCCGCGCTACCGCCCCCCAGAGCTCCGAGGTGAACTGGGGGCCGCGGTCAGACGAGATGTCCGAGGGGGCGCCGAACCGGGCAACCCAAGTGGCGATGAACGCCTGCGCGACGTCCGCCGCCGTCGTTGCTGCCAAAGGCACGGCCTCCGGCCACCGGGTGGTGTGGTCCACCATTGTGAGGACGTGGGTGAAACCCCGCGAGGGGGGCAGAGGTCCCACCAAGTCCACGTGAACGTGGTCGAACCGACGTTCGGGCACCGTAAACGGGGCCAGCGGGGCCTGGGTGTGGCGGTGAACCTTCGCGCGCTGGCACGCGAGGCACGTCCTGGCCCAATCGCGGATGGCCTTCCGGAGGCCATGCCAGACGAACTTGTCGGCAACCAGCTTTTGGGAGGCCTTCGTGCCCGGGTGGGACAGGCCGTGGATAGCGTCAAAACCCGGCGCTACCAACCGGCGGGCACGATGGGGCGAGGCCGGCCGAAGGAGACGTCGCACAAGAGAGCCGCGCCTGCGCCGTCGAACGGTACCTCGGTGACGTGGAGGCCCGTGACGGCGGTCCGAAAAGCCTGGACGGCGGGGTCGGCGGACTGGTCCGCCGCCATCTGGGCATAGTCGATCCCGAGGTGGACCGCGTGGGCGACGGACCGGGAACGGCAATCCGCCACTGGGTTGTCCTTCCCCGCGACGTGCCGGATGTCCGTCGTGTACTCGGACACGGCCGAGAGGTGATGCTGCTGCCGGGCCGACTACGGCTCAGCGACCTTGGCCATAGTGAAAACCAGGGGCTTGTGGTCGACGAAGGCCGTGAACGGGCGGCCCTCGAGCAGATGGCGGAAGTGCCGGACCACCAGGTGGAGCCTGAGCAGCTCGCGGTCGAAGGTACTGTACCGCCGTTCGTGCGGGCAGAGCGGCCGGCTAAAAAACGCCAGCGGCTGCCAAGCTCCCTTCACCCATTGCTCGTGCACCGCACCCACCGCATAATCCGACGCGTCGGTGGTGAGGGCGATCGGTGCATTGGGCGCCGACTGCACGATCATGGTGGCGTCAGCCAAGGCGAGCTTGGCGCCCGCGAATGCTGCGTCCATCGGCTCGGTCCAGGCAACGTCGCCTTTGCCCGGCTGCCCCTGGAGGGCCTCGTGCAGGGGGCGCAGGAGCTGGGCGATGCGGGGCAGGAACCGGTGATAAAAGTTCACCATGCCCAGGAACTCCTGGAGCCCCTTGATCGTGCGGGGGCGCGGAAAACCCCTGACCGCCTCCACCTTGGCCGGTAAGGGGATGGCCCCGTGCCTGGTGACGCGGTGCCCCAAAAAGTCGATTTCGGTGACGCCGAACAGGCACTTGGCGGGGTTGATGATCAGGTCATGTCGGCCCAGGTGTTCGAAGAGCGTGCGGAGATGGCGGAGGTGCTCCTCACGGGACGCGCTTGCGACGAGGATGTCGTCCAGGTAGACGTACACGAAGCCCAAGTCCCGCAAGACGCTGTCCATAAGCCGGTGGAACGCCTGGGCCGCATTCTTCAACCCGAAGGGCATCCGCAGAAACTCGGAGAGGCCGAATGGTGTGATGATGGCCGTCTTTGGTATGTCCTACAGCCTGATGGGGACCTGGTGGTATCCGCGGATGAGGTCCACCTTGGAGAAGAGGGACATTTTCGCCAACCGGGCGGAAAAGTCCTGGATGTGAGGGACCGGGTAGCGGTCGGGGGTGGTAGCATCGTTGAGGTGGCGGTAGTCTCCGCACGGCCGCCACCTGCCGCCGGGCTTGGGCACAAGGTGCAGCGGCGATGCCCATGTGCTGTTGGAGCGCCGGACGATGCCCAGTCGCTCCAGCGTAGCGAACTCCCCCTGCGCCACGGCGAGCTTCGCCGGGTTGAGGCGGCGCGCCCGGGCATAGACCGGTGGCCCGACGGTGGGGATGTGATGCTCCACCCCGTGCTTGATGGCCACCGCCGTGAAAGTGGGCCGCGTGAGGGCCAGGAAACTGGCGAGGAGGCGGGTGAACTCGTCCGCTGCCGGAAGCGTGCAGACCAACCTCGCCGGGACGGAACCGCTCAGCAAGCCGCTTGGCGAGCCGCTCGGTGAGCCACCCAGGAAGCTGCTCAACGAACTGCTCAGCGCGCAAGCAAGCGAGCTGAAGGTTTCAGCTTGGACAAGGCGTCTGTGCCTCACGTCCACCAGCAGCCCATGCGCACAGAGCAAGTCCGCTCTGAGTAGGCCCATGGGGACACTAGCGGTAACGAACGTCCACTCAAAGCGCTGCCCCCCGAACCGCAGCGAGAGACAACGCTTTCCGAACGTGCGGATGGGCGTGCCGTTGGCGGCAAGCAAAGCGGGGCCCCGGCCCTCAGCTTGCTTGTCGGACGCGGAGGCAGGGAGGATGCTCACCTGCGCTCCCGTGTCGCACAGGAAGCGACGACCCGAGGAGGTGTCTGTTATGAACAGAAGGCTGCCCGTATGGCCGACGCTCATGGCAGGAAGCGAGCGCCGGCCTGGCCGTTTCCCGACCTGCCAAAAGTACAAGGCGGGCGGCAGGACCTGGCCTTGTGGCCAAACCTGGTATGGAACTGGCACCAGGTCTGGCCCGGTGGTGGTTGTCGCGCCGGTCATGACGACGGTGGTGGGCGGGGCGTGGCGGCGGCCACACGCGGATACGCCAAACCTACGCCGTGTTCGGGAGGATCCGAACGCCATGCCACGTGGCGATCCCCCAAACCTACACCGTATTCGGGAGGGTCCGAACGCCATGCTACGTGGCGATCCGAACCACTCGCGCCGTGTGCGGCACCGGGATCCACGACGGCCGTGCTATATGCCGGCCGTGCGTCGTGGGCTGCGAAAAACTTGTCCGCCTCTCTGGCCAGGGCGCGCGGTTCCATAATGGTCGAACCGGCAAGCGCGAGCCGCACCTGTACAGGTAGCTGGCGGAGGAAGAGCGCACGGAAGAGGAAATCCGCGTGGCCGTCGCCGAGCAGGGACAGCATGTAATCCATGCGGGCGGACGGTCGTGTGTCACCGAGTACGGGAAGGTCCAAAAGACGGTCCGCGCGGTCGGCCTCTGTGAGGCCAAACGTGTCGAGGAGAAGCCGCTTGAGCGCCGCGTACTTGCTCTCGTCCGGCGGGTGCTGGAGGAAGGACACGACTCGAGCGGCCGTGCCGGACCCGAGGGCAGCGACCACGTAAAAGTACCTCGTGTCGTCCGCCGTGACGCCCCGGAGCTGGAATTGGGCCTCAGCCTGTAGAAACCAGGCGTCGGCTTGCGTTTCCCAGAATTCCGGGAGCTTGATCGCTACAGCGTTGATGGCCATGGCGCGTTTGGGGAACAGCAGCGGCTGAACCAGTGGGGTCACCAGGGTGGGGTGCTGGGCACACACACGTTAAACAAAGGCAGGCCACAACGCTTTGGGTTTAACTTGAGCTCTTTATTGGTTGCTCACCATCAGCACTGACTTGCTCGGGGCTGCAAGCCCGCGTGTATATCCGGAGGCCATGCCTCACCTGGGGCATGGCCGACACCCACTGGTGCTCGGAATTATGTCACTGCGCCAGCGAGTCATCGTGTCCGCCACATGTGTATGTGTGTATGTGTGTGTGTGTGTGTGTGTGTGTGTGTGTATGTATGTGTGTGTGTGTGTGTGTGTGTGTATGTATGTATGTATGTGTGTGTGTGTGTGTGTGTGTGTGTATGTATGTATGTATGTGTGTGTATGTATGCATGTATGTGTGCATGCTTGTATGTGTGTGTGTATGTATGTGTGTATGTATCAGTATTGCTACGGTTTTGAGATTGGCACATATTGATCATTAAAGGTGAAAGGGTTGCCCCCCATAGTTAGTCCACGAGCAACACGTAGGCCACCTGTAGTATTAGTTATGTCATAGTATGTGTAAGTATAGGCCATTTCCCCTAGTAATATCTGCGTTGTGTAAAGACATGAGTTTAGGTCCTTTCATTTTGCGTCCACCCTCCAAGTTCCACCTCTATGGGCATAATTGATCCCGCGCCCCATTTGGCTGACCCCCTCAGTTTGTTACGCTTTGGCTACCCGCAGCATTTATTACGCTTTGGCTGCCAGCAGCGTTTGCTGCCCTTTGCTCGCTCACTAGTCGAGTAACACGAGGTAGGCCTAAGAGGGAGGAGCGCGGGGTCGGGGTGGGGCGGCGTCAAGGCTGCGCGTCAGAGGCGATGACGGTAAGGGCCACCAGCCAACCAGGGCTCTAACGGCATGGTGTGACAGGGTGTGGTAAGGCGCGTCTGGTAAGTGCTAGAAGGGCCGCGGGGCGTGCCCATAAAAGTCACTGCACAAAGGACTTGAGAGAGCACTTGTTACAGAGAGCACTTGTTACAGAGAGCACTTGTTACAGAGAGCACTTGTTACAGAGAGCACGAGAGAGAGAGCAAGAGAGAGGACGAGGGAGAACGAGGAGGACTGATTGGCATGAGAGAACTCGCAAGGGGAGAGCGCACGCGAGAGGACTGTGAAGAACGTAATTCGCAGCGCTCGCTTTGGAGGCATTGCACTATATCTCAGTATTACGTACGCGCCGGAGGAAAGGCAGCCAGACGCCCCGTTGGCGAATATCGCCTACTCAGCCACGCGAGTAAACGCGGCAGTAGCCGCCAGTGATAACCGCCAACCGCCAGAGCCCAGACCCTACCGTTCACCCCGTATTATCCTGTGCGCCAAACGACACGCGGAGAGCTCCTGCCCCTCTACTTACCATCTGCCCGGGACGAGCCGGAGGCCGGAGGGAGCTGCACGAGAGCCATCCCTGGACGTGGTGAACATCATCCTGCAGCTGCAAACCCCGTGTGAGTGTGTCTGTGTGCCAGACGGGCCCGTTTGTCCTGGGGATTAAGTTAAGACTGTTTTAAGGCTGCACTGTGTCCTCTTTTCTGGAATCATTGTAAATAGTGTAAATAAATCCTGTTATTCCTTTCTTCCCAATTCGATCGCCTGTGTGATTTCTCCATTGGCTAACCGTGGAACGAGTAAGATCGCGAGAACCGGGTTCACCAACAAAACGGCACGGATCACATGTACGCACCGCTCGGCGTCTCAGCACGCGTGATTCGTGCGGGGCTTATTTCCTCGTTTCTGGGCAGCGCGAGTAATTAGGTAATAGTGATTCTAGTCCTACGACCCTATTTCGCGCTGTCCGGGAAGGACGTCAGAGGTCCCGGGTCCCGTCAGCCAGTCAAAGACAAGGGGACTAATCCCCCCTTGGGAAGGGGAGAAGGCCGGCGCTGAGATCCGCAACAATTGGTGTCAGGAGTAGTATTGGAACCCGAAGTGCGCTTAACGCACTCAAATTACGAGCGACCGAAATTTAGTTTTGTAACATCCACATTAAAATCGTGCCATGGCTAGCCAAGACGGTCGGATGCCGGTGGGGGGTAAATAATGAGGTAGATGAGGAGTTTTTTTTTTTTTTTTTTTTTTTTTTTTTTGTATACTGAATCGAGGCTCGTGAAAGAGCTAACATTTACTTCACAAACAAATCAACCAGACAAACAAAATATATAAAAAGAGGGAGCGGAAAACAAGATGGGGAGAGAAGGGGAAGCACACAAACACAACATTTGAGAGCAGGGAGATGTGTGGAAGGGAGAGGGCTTGGGGGGAGGAGGCGTGGGAAGGGGGGGGGGGGGGAGGGAGAAGTATAAAACACAAGGACACCAAGGACTTCCAGGACAGAAGTTGGTATTTCAAAAAAGTGGAATTGGGGTGAAATTAGCGGGGGTAGAAAAGATCAAGGTTTTGGATGGGGGAAGATAAGAGATGGTGGTGAACAGCTGTTTTAAAGACCTGGAGGGTGGAGTGGGATTGAAGAGAGTGAGGGAGTTTGTTCCAGAGGCGGGAGAAAAGAGGAATGAAGGAGTGAAGGTGAGCAGAGAGTCTTGATTTTGGCAGTTTGACCATAAGAGGGTTGCAGGCAGATCTTGTGCGACCTGTAGGAATATTTGCGGGACAGAGCCCAGAGAGAGCTGGGGGGGCAAGGCCAGAGAGGAGTCGGTAGAAGACGGAAAGACCACCAACCTGCCTGCGGTGAGTGAGTGAGAGGCCCTTGGAGTTAGCTTCATCGCGGGAGATTCCAATGATTCTGAATGCTTTGGTTTCAACAGCGTGATGCCGAGCTCGGTGTGAGGCAGGAGCACCAGCCCAGAGGGGAGAACAGTATTCCATTGAGCTGCGGATGAAAGCCTTGTATGTGGTGAGGAGCTCAGGTGTGCCAAGGAAGGACTTTGCACGACGGAGGATGCCCAGTCGGCGACTGGCTTTGGAGGCCAGATTTGAAATGTGGTTTTCCCAGGAAAGATCATGGCAGATAGTGAGACCCAGAAGCTTGAGTGACAGAACTTCTTGGAGAGGATTATTCAGAAAGTGGATGGGAGGGTTGTCCAGTCGGTCTTTTCGGAGAGACATCGTAAGAGTGTGAGATTTGTCAGGATTGAAAGACATGTTCCACTTGTTTGCCCAGTCTGTGATTTTGTCCAGGTCTGCAGAGAGTGAGGAGGCTGCAGACTGCCGATCTGAGGGATGAAGAATGGAGCGACAGAGAGTAGAGTCATCAGCAAAGAGATACAGAGGATTTTCAAGAGAGTCAGAGAGATCATTGATGAAGACCAGAAAAAGCACAGGGCCCAGAACACTGCTGTGGAACTCCAGCCTGAACAGGAAGAGGAGATGAGAGAAACCCATTCAGGGCCACACGTTGACTATGACCAGAGAGGACGTCTCAAGCCATGAGTGGAGATTTCCATGGATACCAAAAGAGGAGAGTTTGGTGAGCAGAGCGGGGTGCCAGACCGTATCGAAGGCACGTGATATGTCAAGGGAGACTGCTCTAATTTCCTGTTTGGCATTGAGGACCTCCATCCATTGTTGAGAAAGCAGAAGCAGCATGTCCAGAGTAGAGTGTCCAGGTCTGAAACCAAATTGAAGATCAGAGATCAAGCCATTGGAGAAGAGGAAAGATTTCATATCTGAAGCAATGATGGATTCCATGACTTTGCTGATAATTGGGAGAAGGCTGATTGGTCTGTAGTTGCTGGGATCTGTTTTTACACCTTTTTTGTGCAAAGTGGTGATGTTGGCAGATTTCCAAGCAGATGGAAGATGACCTTGAGCAAAAGAGAGGGTGAAGAGAACAGAGAGAGGGAGTGAAAGAGCGGAAGAACAGGATTTTAGGACCCGTGGGCTGATGCCGTCAGGTCCAGTTGCAGAATCCGAGTCGAGGGTTGACAGAAACTTTTCACCTTGTCAGGAGGAAAGGACACAGAGTCCAGGGGCAGCTGGGTACGACTGGGTACGGTGGGTACAGAGAGGGATGGGTTTGGGTTAGAATCAATGACCCAGGACTCCGGGAAGAATCGGGAGAAATGGAGGACATTAATGAGGGTACATCAGTAGAGGTAGCAGGGGAAGAAAATGGCGGCGCCTCGCACATGGCGACGAGGGCCGCGCCCGCTGCGCAAGTGGGGGTTATGGACATGCAAGCCTTCATGGCGCAATTCATGGCGGAAATAAAAAAAAATGAGTGACAAATCCACCAAAGAAAACCGGGAAATGAAAGAAATAATGGGCGCCCAAAAGAATGACATCAATAAAATAAATGGGAAAATGGACACCCAAAGTGACAAAACCATCCGGGAAATACAAGAATTGGGGGACAAGTCCACCCGGGAAATAAAAGGATTGGAAAACAAAATGGGTGGCCAATTGAAAGAATTGGGGGACAAATCCACCCGGGAATTGGAAGAGGTAAAAAACGGGCTGGAAAGCAAAATGGATGCCCAAAAGAACGAATTGGAACAAATGAGGGTGGCATCTAAAAGTGAAATAGAAGAAATGGGGGAGGACACAAGGAGCAGGTTGAGTGAAGAGGTCGCATTGGTACGCGACGAGGTAAAGCAGTGCGTGGAGCGCGTGGAGAGGGAGTTGAGGAAGGGTACGGCTAGGTTACATGGGGGTATAGAGGAATTGAAGCCGGAAGTAGAGAAGCTGATGGTGGGACAGCGGGAGTTAAGGGAGCAAGTGGGTAAGAACATGGACGTGATAGGGGGGCTGAAAGCAGCACAAAAAGAGATGAAGAAGGAACTAATAGCGACGAAGAAGGAGTGCCAAATGGTACACGAGGGGCTGACAAAGAGGTTGGATGACGTGGTAGAGACGTTGGGGACAAGGGAACGAGAAGTCAGGACCCATATAGAGACGACCAGGGTGGCCTTAGAAGAAGAAATTGTGGGTGCGTACCGGGAAATAGAAGAGGTGAAACAAAAGTTAGAGGAGGTAGAAGAAGGGGTGAGTTAAATTAAAAAGAGACGGAAGGAGACTAAAAATGAAATAAAGGAGGAGGTGATGGAGTATGTGCAAGGTCTGTGTTCACATCGTGATGACGTGCTTGCTAACCAAATAAAGAGTTTGCAGGTGGCAGAGCGATCATTCAAATTCATTCAAATAAAACGATCATTCAGGTGGTGGAGGAGAAGCGAAGAGGAAGAAGCGCCGAGGTGAGTGGCGATAATGTCGGAAATGTGTATGGTGTGAGGGGAGGTTCGACGAGCTTGGGAGTGGGCATAGACTCGGGCGTTCGTGAGAGGCCGATAGTAAGGTGTGCGACTGTTCCGGAGTGCGTGGAGAGAGAGTGTGCGCAGGGATGTCCGACCATGGGGAGTGCGAGAGGTGTTGGTGAGCCGGGGTGTGCGAGTATGGAATGGGTAGAGGGTTGCGACGAGGCGACCCAAGCATCGACACCGACCGGGGTAGACTTTAGAGGGACGGGGGACGCACGCGAGCCTCCATGGAGTAGTGTACTGTGGGGGCCCGAACGGTTCGGCCCCGCATTAATTCCGCAGGGAGCGACGCACGGGGTCCGGCCTTCGGGCGGCCATAAGGTTCCACTCGCACCGTATGACGGCAAGAGTGATTTGAGGGCGTACCTAGCGCAATTCGACCATGTGTGTCGGGGTAACGGTTGGAACCCGGACGAAGGTGGGGTACACCTTGTGGGGGCACTGCGTGGCGCGGCGGTGGAGGTTCTGACGGCCTTACCACCGGGTGCTATCACCCTGCCAGATCTCCATGCAGCCCTAATTAACCGATTTGGCGTAGAACAGCAGAGCGAGCTTGTTAAAGCTCAGCTCGCGGTGCGAAAACGAAAGCCCCAGGAGACCATCGGGGAGCTAGTGTATGACATTCGCCGCGCAGTGGGGATCGCACACGCAGACATGGCCGTGACCTCCCAGGAAAGCCTGGCGCTGGACCATTTTATCCAGGCCTTCCCGGACCCCGAGCTTCGGCAACAGCTCGCCATGTGGCGGCCGCGGACCTTGAGCCAGGCGGCCGACGCTGCGGCCCGTTGGGAAGCAGCGAGGCCCCTGACCCGGGGAAGCGAGCGCCATGCAGTGGCGGTGCGACAGGAAGGGCCCATGGCTGGTGGTGGGCCCCTGAGAGGGTCTGCCCCCGAAAGGGGCCCTGACCTGGAAACCATGGTCCGGAGGCTGGTGGACCAGCACCTGGCGGGATCTGGACCATGGCAGGCGGCTCCGGAGGTGGCGCACGGTAGGCCACAGACAAATGCCCCAATTAGGACATACAGGGGGGGCAATTTTGAATTCAGGAGGCAAGCATCTTACCAGGTGAGGTGCTTTAATTGTAGCCAGCTGGGTCACCGTGCGTGGGAGTGCCGAGCCCTGCGCCGGGAGGGACCCCGGCAGCCGGGACCATCAACTTCGCCTCGTACGAGTCGGAGTAGCCGACCCCAGACACCCCCCCGCCAGGGCCCGGGAAACTAATATGTGCCGAGCATGCAGGGCCGTGTTCGGTAGTAGGGGATGGAGAAGAGCCCTCATTGACGTGACAGGTCATCTATTGTGGCCAAATTGGTACAGGTAGCTTGACAATTCGGTGCAAAATTGCCGGCGTGGGGGTAGACGCCGTAGTGGACACAGGAGCTAGCACCACGATCGTCAGCCCTGTGATCCTTAATTCGAGTGCAGACGGCTGGGATAAAATCCAGCGTCTGGGAAATCATACTTTGCAGCTGGCTACCGGGGTAACGGCCCCCATCATAGGGCGTGGTTTTGTAACCCTCAAGTTGGGGTCGGTAAAGAGGGAGATAGAAGTTTGGGTGGCGGAGGTGTGCGACCCATGCCTAATCGGGTTGGATTTGCTGACTGCCAGCGGCTGTAAAATCGATTTGTGCCATTGGACCCTGCAAGTGGGAATAGATGAGCTGCCATTGGGTGGGGTGAGCATGGCCGAAAGGATAGAGCTGGATGCTTCTGAGGCTGTGACCATTCCCCCAAGGGCCGAGGCAATAGTGCCGGCCTGATGGCTAGCTCGCCCAACATGGCAGGAGTCCTGCGGCCCAGTCGAACCGGTGGCAGCGCAGTCTATCCCGGGTTTAGTCGTGGGCCACACCCTCGTAAAAACGGACGGGCCGGTGGTGGCCGTCTGAGTAATTAATATTAGTACAGAACCACGCACTATAGGATGGGGCACGAAGATAGCTGGCTGCACCCCAGTTAATGAAGTTGCTGCAGTGAGGGGTGAGAACGTCCAACCGAGCCGGCCCCGGAGGAAGTCCCTAGGAATTAGTAGGAATTGGCCCGATCCCATTTGTGAGATGGTAAGTCGAAGTAGCGAAGAGTTGGAGGAGACCCAGAGGGAGGCCTTACACAAATTAATTGAGACCCATTTGGACATCTTCTCCTTGTCCTCCGAGGATATTGGACGTACGGGCCTGGTGAAACATCAGATCCACACCGGTGAGGCCCGGCCAATTCGTCAGCCCACCCGACGGCTCCCTTGGAGCAAGAGGGAGGAGGCTGATGAGCAGGTAGAAAAGATGCTCGATGCAGGTATCATGGAGCCCTCGGGAAGTCCTTGGATGTCACCTGTTGTGTTGGTCAAAAAGAAAGATGGGACCACGCGTTTCTGCGTGGACTATCGCCAATTGAACAACGTGACACTCAAAGACTCATATCCCCTGCCAAGAATTGACGATACCCTCGATGCCGTTGCGGGCTCAAATTGGTTCTCAACCTTGGACCTCAAGAGTGGGTATTGGTAGGTGGAGATGGATAGGGCAGGGAAGGAGAAAACGGCATTTTCCACAGGTAAGGGGCTGTATCAGTTCACTGTGATGCCGGTTGGTTTGTGTAACGCCCCCGCCACCTTTGAACGATTGATGGAGCATGTACTGGGCGGCATGCCATGGCAATCATGCCTGGTGTACCTGGATGATGTCCTGGTGCATGCTAAAACATTCCCCCAAGCCATAGTTAATTTGGACCAGGTGTTTGGGTGCCTCAGACAGGCAGGGTTAAAGCTCAGCCCGAGTAAGTACACTTTGTTTGCTAGAGAGGTGGCCTATTTAGGTCACGTCATTGGTCGCGAGGGGGTAAAAACAGGCCCAGGCAAAATTACAGCGGTAGAGGAGTGGCCTGCACCACGTACCATCAAGGAGGTGCAGGGATTTTTGGGACTCTGCTCCTACTACCGGCGTTTTGTGGCAAAATTTGCAGAGTTGGCCCAGCCCCTTCACCGGCTTACGGAGAAGGGGACGAGATTTAATTGGACAAGGGAGTGCCAAGAGGCCTTCCTAGCATTGAAGGGGTGTTTGACATCCGCACCCATTCTAGCGTACCCCACTAGTGACGGGACCTTTACCCTGGACACGGATGCAAGCCAGGAAGAATTGGGCGCGGTTTTGTCCCAGACACAGGGGGGCGTGGAGAGAGTGATCGCGTATTATAGTCAGGCCATGAGTAGGCCCGAGCGAAATTATTGCATCACTCGTAAAGAGTTATTGGCTATGCTGGCTGCCATGAGCCATTTCCACTCGTACTTGTACGGGCGGAAATTTCTGGTTCGAACTGACCATTCCTCCCTGCAATGGCTCCTCCGGTTCAAGGAACCTGAGGAACAAATTGCAAGGTGGTTGGAAAAGTTGCAGCAGCACGATTTCAGTGTGACCCATAGGGCCGGGAAGGCCCATGGGAATGCCGACGCACTCTCTCGACGTCCTTGTTTGGGGGAAAATGGTAAATTTTGTGCGAGACATGAGGAGAGGGAGCAATTGGCAGACTCGCGAGATCTCGTGGCAGTGAGGGGAGGCAGTGAGCAATTGTCAGACTCGTTGGGGATCTTGCGAGATCTCGAGACGACGTCACGAATTTTCGAAGCTCCACACGGTCTCCACTTTTTCAAAGTTAAGTCTGTTCACAATTGTATTTTGTCGTAACTGTATTTTATCTTTCGGCGTGTGAACTTATAGTGTGTCCCTTGGATGTTTCTTGGTGTTTATCTTTCAAAAATTAATCGTTTGTTTGCCGCGCGGCGTGTGAGGCCTTGCAGCCTCAGGCTTCCCCCGTCGAAGTTTGTTTCTTCCTTCGCTGGTTTTGCTAGGTTTTTTGATTTTCCCTTCTCCCCCAAACTTCACCGAACATCTACTATTTGTCTAACGTTGTAACCCCCACAGCCCCCCCCCACCCCCCAAAAAAACAAACCAAAAAAAAAAACTTTTATTTCCCTTTCTCCTCGTGTGCTTTTGTCCCATCCTGTGCTTTTGCCTCTGCCCACGTGCGCTGTCTCGCCACGCCCCATTTTCCTCTTGCCTTCCACCTTTTGCCCTGTTCAAGTGACTCGTGGTCGTCCCTCTAGGCTCCCTATCCCCATTGGTATTTTTGTGACTATAAGATTGTTCTTCACTGTTCTGTTTAAATATTGTTGCGGATATGAGGCCTGTATTTTTTTGATTGTGTTGTATTGTGGTAAATTGGTGATGATTATTGTTTATTCTGCGCCCCCCTGCCTCCGGAGCTGTGTAAAGGTGAAAGGGCATCCCATAATTAGTCCACAAGCATACACGTCAGCCAAATAATAGAATACCCCTGTTTGATAGTTATCTCTTATTCTGTGTTTTAGGGTAAGGCTGTGTCTCCCATTAATTGAAGTACTCCATTGCACCAGTGAAAGATAATAGATCCCCTTTCATTTCATTTCAATGGCCAACTGCATTTTGGGCGGTTTTCTTCAACCACCATTGGCCACGAGGCTCGGGTCGGGGAAGAAAGGCGTGCCCGCCCATCGTCATCAAGGGCGGAGCTAGAGGGCCATGCCGACCAATCAGGGCCGAGGTGAGCACACCGATGGGCGTGTCCTGAGGGCCGGCGGCTTGATCGCTGGAGGCGCTATAAAGGCGCGCGCGCAAGAAGCGTTGAGGAGTCGGAGAGTCAGAGTCAGTCAGTGGAGTCAGAGAGTCAGTCGGTGGTGGTGGTCAGTGGTTGCGTTGGTTGCGGTGAGGAGTCGGTGGTGGTGGTCAGTTGGTTGCGTTGGTTGCGGTGAGGAGTCGGTGGTGAGGAGTGAGTGGACCAAGAAAGAGTTGAGGGTTGGACCAGACGGACCAGACGAGTCCTGGCAAAGCACGCGACGTCCACAGCAGCCACAACAGCAGCTTGGGGCCTGAACGGCGGTTTTGAGCAGGGCCGCAAAGGAACGGTGGCTGCTAAACGCGCCGATCGTGCTGCAGGACCCCCTTGGACCTTCCTCTCCCTCCAGCCATCCACCTCCTGCTTTTCCATCCTTCTTGTGTACGTGAGTTTGTTTTGTTTGTTCTGTCCCTGGGTTAATTAAGTCTGTATAAGCTAGTATTTGCACTGTGTCACCTGCGTCTTATGTGTTGTAAATAAACTTGATTGCTCCTTTTTGCTTGTGTGTGTACAATAAATCCAATTACTCTTCTGTCCGTCTTCTCGTCTTATTCCTTTTCCTCTTTGCATTTCGTCGTTTTAGTCTTTTCCCAGATTGGGCAGCTGCGGTGCGATACGGCCAAAGTTCTGGGTGAATCGGGTGAGTCGGGGAACAACTGTTCGGTCGCGGAGCCTTCGCTCGGCAAGTAACATCTAAACCGCGATCAGTAACAATATGTTTAAACTTTCCCCTGGAATGTTTTATTCAGTCGTATATTACAACACGCTGTTTTTCTTCCTATTTAAAAGGCTCCTTTCAATTTCCTCTTCAACTCATTCCATTTCAAAAAAATATTCAATCTTTTATGATTCCAAATCACTCCACGCTCTAAATTCTCAGTCATTCTACCCCTCCTCCATCGCTCTTAAACGGATTGCTAACTTGAAAATCACAACAAACCCAATTTGTTGTAAATGTTCATCTTTCATTAATCATCCACTTTCTAAACTCCCCCCTTGCCCCTCCCCTCCAAATCTCCCCACTTGCCCCTCCCCTCCTAAACTCCCCCCTTGCCCCTCCCCTCCTAAACTCCCCCCTTGCCCCTCCCCTCCAAATCTCCCCCCTTGCCCCTCCCCTCCTAAACTCCCCCCTTGCCCCTCCCC
The DNA here is from genome assembly GCF_964187855.1 of Myxine glutinosa. Classification (NCBI taxonomy): domain Eukaryota; kingdom Metazoa; phylum Chordata; class Myxini; order Myxiniformes; family Myxinidae; genus Myxine; species Myxine glutinosa. The sequence goes on from NC_136262.1 coordinate 119,589,010, forward strand.
TCCTAAACCCCCCCCTTGCCCTTCCCCTCCTAAACAACGCCACTTGCCCCTCCCATTCAAAACTCTCCCCCAACCCCTCCCCTTCAAATCTCCCCCCAACCATCCCTCCCAAATTCTCCCTCCTCCCACATCCTTCTCAAAGCTGCCTCCTCCCCACTTCGTCTCCCTTCTATCTCATACCTCCACCTCCCCCAACCTTCTACTTTCATCTGCCCCCCCTCAAACAACCCCTCACTGTGCGTTATCCCATCACCATCAAACCTTTCGTCCTCCTCATCCTTCCCTTTCTTGTAACTCTTCTGTAATCTCTGACACACTATCAACTGCTCTTCCTACCTCCCCCTCTCACCCTTCATCTGACCCTACCCCTCCCCTCCCCTGTCCTGCACCCGATGCTCCCCCTCTCTCCTCATTAACGGTATGGACCTCAAACATCCGGGGCCTTCGCTCAAACCTGATTGATCTCTTCATTCAGGTTGCTTCTGACAATCCAGACTTGATCTGCTTAACAGAAACTTTCCTCCTTCCAGATGTCTCTGATTCCTTAATATCTCTTCCTGGTTACTCCCTCCTCCGGTACGATAGACCTGAGCCTCGACCTGGTGGTGGGGTGGCTATCTTTATCAAAAACTCTCTTCCTCACTCTCCCTGCACTGCCCTCTCTCCACCCCACCCCCAGGAGTACCTCTGGCTATGGCTTCCTCTCCGCTCCAACCTTTTGTTCATATGTGTTCTGTACCGTCCTCCAAACAGTGATGACTCCATTTACATTTCGCTGTCGGACAACATGGACCAACTTCTATCAACTCATCCAAACTCTCTCTTCCTCATATGTGGCGACTTCAACTGTCATCATGCCAGCTGGCTGGGTGTGGGTTCATATCTTTCTCTTTCACGAGCCTTGATCTTGTATTAAAAACAAAACAAAAAAAAAACTCCACCCTTACCCTCGTAGTCCGTGCAACCCGGGTGAGAGGGCCAATCTTGCCACTAACCGCCGATGAAGAATTTGGAACTTTGGCTTGGAGCACGGCCCAGCGGGAGGATCCCGTACTGGGACCGGTGTATGAATGGGTTCGATTAGGGAGAAGGCCTAATGGGGAAAAGGTCACCCCCCTCGGGGCGCCAATGAAGGCATATTGGGCTCAGTGGCAAACCCTGGAATTGAAAGGTAACATCTTGTATCGCAAATGGGTAGAGATACCCTCTGAGAGAACCTCCTGGCTGGTGATAGTCCCAGACAAATTTAAGAACACCATATTACAGCAGGTGCATGGTACCTGCCCCGGCGGCCATTTGGGCAGGACAAAGACTACATCTCGGGTCCGTCGGAGGTTCTATTGGGTGAATATGGCGCGCGATATACGGGACTGGTGTCGGAGATGCGACGCCTGTACTGCTAAAAAGGGACCAGCACGGAGGATGAGGGCCCCCCTTCAATTACACCAGGTGGGGCCCCCCCTTGAGTGGGTGGCTATGGATATTCTAGGACCACTACCCCGCACCCGCCAAGGTAACAAGTACATCCTCGTTGTAATGGACTATTTCACCAAGTGGCCGGAGGCCTATGCCCTCCCCAACCAAGAAGCCGGGGTGGTAGCACAGGCCTTCGTGGAAGGATTTGTATGTCGGCATGGGATTCCGGAGGAGCTGCACACCGACCAGGTCGAAATTTTGAAAGCCAATTATTAAAAGATGTGTGCAAGCTCCTGTCAATTAGGAAGACACGAACAACGCCCTTGAGACCTCAATCTGACGGGATGGTGGAAAGGTTCAACGGAACCCTGGTTCAACAATTGGCGTTATTTACCACCACCCGTCAGGACGACTGGGACGAACATCTCCCGTATTTGTTAATGGCCGACCGAACAAGCCAACACGGGGCCACCGCATGCAGCCCAGCATTGCTTATTTATGGGCGGGAGTTGCGGGCTCCCGCCGACCTGCTATGCGGTCCCGTGGCAGAGACCACTGATAGACCGCCGGGGGAGGGCTATGCATATGCATGTCACCTGGAGGAAGGCATGGAGAGAGTCCATGCCTTCGCACGCCGCCAGCTTCAGCTGGCGGGTGCCAAAATGAAGCGCAGGTACGACCATCAGAGCCAGGGGAGTCAGTACACTCCGGGGATGAAGATTTGGTTCTTCAATCCCCGGAGGCGGAAGGGCAGGTGTCCCAAACTCACCTCACCCTGGCAAGGCCCGGGGGTCGTCCTGGCGCAAATTTGTGACGTGGTCATTAAGATCAAAATGGGGCCACGAGCCCTCCCTCGGATCGTCCATGCCGACCGGGTAAGACCCTACACCGGCGAGCAGGCGCCCTCATGGATCGCCTCGGCTTTAGAGGCCGAGGCAGGACCCAGTACCTCTAATGACGGGGGCTTATAGTGCAGAGGACTGGGGGGTGATAGTGATGGGGAATGGTGCCCGGTGTAAAGGGATGGTAGATCTACCATCCCTTATTGGGGGCACATGAGCTCTAGATTATAGGGTGGCAGTGTAAACTAGCCGAGGGCGGGCTAGGATATTGTTAGGGATTTAGAAAGGACAGTAGGGACAAGATTTAAGTTGAGACATTTGTACAGGTAGAGGGGACGTAGAGAGATTAGATGGATGATAATGACGAGGGAGTGCTTAATGTAAGGGAAGACGGGAAAGCACGAGTATTAGAGGGAAGTAGTTAGTTCGATGATGCTGTGTGTATGTAGTAGTGTATAAGTGGTGTATTGAAGACAAGTGGAATTGTGTTGGTATGAATTGACTTGCATGGTGTGCAAGTGGGAAAAAGGAATGGAGAGAGTTTGGAAAAGGAAAAAGGAACCCTGAACTGTGCAGCGGTGCCTGGCTACACTTGTGCAAGAGGTGTGCAAGAGAACTTGGTGTGTGGAATAAATGGTGTGGAATGAGTGGTGTGGAATGCTTGGTGTGACGTAAAAGGTGTGGAATGCATGCGAAGGAGTGAATGGGGGAAGATGAACCCCTTCACGAATGCCCGGGGAGGGTAGTTTAAAGTCAGGTAGAGGGTTTAGGTAAATTGTTGGATATTGACACCTGTGGTGCGAGTAGTGGCAAGGTATTGCTTTGGAGGGTGCATGAGTCTGTGGAATGGCTGGGCGTGTGGGCTTTGTTGGTGCGTATGGTTATTGGCGCACTCCGCCACTGGTAGTCTGTCAGTCAGCTGAGGCCGCAGGTAGGCTCTGGGAGCCAGTTAGAGTCAGAGTAGTGTTCAGTGGGGCCCGAGGATCCTGGGAGAGGACCCGGGTAGCCCAATGCCAGAGAGGGCATCAGAGGGGTGAGAGAGCCAGGAGGGGCCTTCCCCGAATTTAGGTAGTCGCAAGGAGCAAGGCAAGCTCGGATGGCGACTTCAGTGGCGGAGGTGCGCAGGTAGTTGGACCTGCTCGTGGAGCCACACGACCCAGCCCCGAAATTGTGCAAGGGCACAGATTGAAAAATTGGGGAGTGAGACCCAAATTTGGAAGGCACCACAGGGTGGGTCAATGGGAATTGGTTTTTAGAACCACATAGTGTAACGATGGCCAATTGAATTGGCAGGGCAAGACCCCGGGTAGTGTAACTGAGTTAATGTTATTAGAGTATAGTTATGATGAGAAATCTCTTCGCACCATCCACATCCACTCACCAAGGAGACGGAACTCCACACCAGGTTTTGTGAACGATTTGGATGGTAAAGACGCATCAAGATGTGAGTGTGACATTGTGTTTATTCCATCTCTTCCTTCTTGGGAGGGATTGGACGACAAATTTGGAGTAGAGGGGGATATGGGAGACAAGACGTAGTGACGCATTTGTAAAGTGTAAATATAGGGAGGGGCAAGGGTAGTGTAGGCTGACATGGGGGGTTACGAACGGCTCAGGACGAGCTTTCTCTGCTCGCTCTCCCGCGCCCCTCATTTTGCATTGCCTCGTATTGATGTGTACCCTTGCGCCCTTTCCTCTGCTAACTGTGCTTTGTCTTCCTCCCCACCCATGGACCCATTCTTGGAGGGGAGTGTGCAGGAACCCTGAACTGTGCAGCGGTGCCTGGCTGCACTTGTGCAACGCCCTGCTACCTTTTGCTGCACCAATGCACCTTATGGACCACACGTTCTGTGGCCTGGCATCTTTGCTGAGCAGACATTTGCTGCAAATGTTACCTTGCACCTGCGGACCACTGGTTCTAAGTGGCGTCGATGTCACGCAGTCGGACCACCTAAGATTGGCCCTGCTGGCAAATAAAAAATGGACACGGTTTGTGCATTTTATACTTTGGTGTGTCAGGAAAGAATACCTTCAAGTTTTTATTATGGCACACTGAAGACGAAGCAGGAAGCAAGAAGAAGCAGCCAAGCAGCAGCCAAGCAGCAAATGTGACATTTATTATGAAATGGTGATTGTGCATTTTTGTGCATTTTTGTGTATTGGTGTATTGGTGCATTGTTGTTTCTCCTCTCCAAATTTTCTTTCCCACAAAAAGACCAGGTCCTGGGTTATAGAGATGTAAATAATTAGTTTTGTGTTGTAAATAACATGCTCCCCACCGGCTTTATGTTTAGTTTGAGAATTCATTCCGCAACTCGGTTAGCTGTGGGTGTGAGTCTGTTAGTTAGTACACAACGCAGTAGGTGGGATATATCTAGTGTTGTAAAACTGTCACATACAGGGTGTTAGATTAAATGTAGAGGGAAACCACATCTAAGTGTCACACATAATTTAAAGAGTAGTCCCGAACCTTTCTCAAAACTGGTCGTTCTCACCTTTGTGGGTTCGACTCGGGGACGAGTCTGGCAAGGGAGGGGGCAGTGCTACGGTTTTGAGATTGGCACATATTGATCATTAAAGGTTAAAGGGTTGCCCCCCATAGTTAGTCCACGAGCAACACGTAGGCCACCTGTAGTATTAGTTATGTCATAGTATGTGTAAGTATAGGCCATTTCCCCTCGTAATATATGCGTTGTGTAAAGACATGAGTTTACGTCCTTTCATTTTGCGTCCACCCTCCAAGTTCCACCTCTAAGGGCATAATTGATCCCGCGCCCCATTTGACTGACCCCCTCAGTTTATTACGCTTTGGCTATCCACAGCATTATTACGCTTTTGCTGCCAGCAGCGTTTGCTGCCCTTTGCTCGCTCACTAGTCGAGTAACACGAGGTAGGCCTAAGAGTGAGGAGCATGGGGTTGGGGTGGGGCGGCGTCAAGGCTGTGCGTCAGAGGCGATGACGGTAAGGGCCACCAGCCAACCAGGGCTCTAACGGCATGGCGTGACAGGGCGTGGTAAGGCGCGTCTGGTAAGTGCTAGAAGGTTCGCGGGGCGTGCCTATGAAAGTCACTGCACAAAGGACTCGAGAGAGCACTTGTTACAGAGAGCACTTGTTACAGAGAGCACATGTTACAGAGAGCACGAGAGCGAGGACTTGTTACAGAGAGCACGAGAGAGAGCAAGAGAGAGGACGAGGGAGAACGAGGAGGACTGATTGGCACGAGAGAACTCGCAAGGGGAGAGCGCACGCGAGAGGACTGTGAAGAACGTAATTCGCAGCGCTCGCTTTGGAGGCATTGCACTATATCTCAGTATTACGTACGCAGTACCACCACCACCACGACCTACACTACCCAAAACTCAAACCACCTGCATTACCACCACAATCACCACCGACCTGACTACCATCACGACCTGATAGTAAGGGCATTTTATGAGATATTTCACAAATCTGTTAACTAAATTGTTACCAAAAAATTTCTTCACCAATATGTTTGTAAAGGTGTGTAATAACTAATAACATGTGTTAAAATGTTGAAGGTCAACTCCCGTGGGAAACCCAGAAAAAAAGCTGTTGAATTCGGGTACCGAAAAATTATTTTCGAGAATTTTTATTTTTTTAAATCGGCCCTTAAGTAACTTATGAGGGGTCAAATAAGGGTTTTTCATGATTCTGAGTTGATTGTTAACATTTATATTTCACCACAGACACTCCTTTGTGGAAAAATAATTCCTAAATATATCTCATTTTCTACTTTGCAGGACATGGAGTCTAGCAATATGGATGAAGACGTTACTCCACCTGTGCTCAATTGCTTCATCTGTGCACGCTCGGATACACCAGCTGAAAGGCTCATACAGGCAACTCCAAAGGGATACTCAACTTTATTGAAACAAGCAGAAACTGTCGAAAATGTTACTGTTGTGGAACGTATGAAGGAGGCTCAAAAGGAAGGAAAACTGAGGTACCACCAGAAGTGTAAAAATGATCTGTACAACAACTTTGTTGCAACCACCAAGAAGTCAGCTCAAGCATCAAAGGCAGAGAAAGAGTCATCAAAGTTGAAGAGAAGACGCACTACTTGTGAGTTCAGTTCATCAACTGGCTGCAGTTCTAGAAGATCACAGTCAGTTGACCTCCTGTATAAGGATGTATGCATTCTTTGCAACCAACCAGCCCAGCTCTACAAAAATAATCCAGCACAAGCTAGAAAGAAATACAGAGTGCCAGATAATTTGACTGCAGATACACTGAAGGGATTATTACACACCTTTACAAACATATTGGTGAAGAAATTTTTTGGTAACAATTTAGTTAACAGATTTTCATATGTTTTCCTTACTATGACCATGAATTGGTCGCCCAGGTAGCTCAGATGGCAGCGCACTGTTGCGGTTCATCAGAGGACCTGGGATTCGATTCCTGGTCGAGGCGTGTAATCTTTTCCACAAATGTCAATTAATTACTACAAAGATAAAATGTTATTAATCTCGGTTTTCTTTTTCTTTCAAATATCATGTTTTTCCGAATCACTTTCGATAGAAATCGCATGAAAGTTCATGTGAAAAGGTAGAGCTGATGCAACGCTCGAAAGCTTTGGAATTGGAATGTATGAAGAAGAAGAAAAAGAAGCAGCTGTGAAGAAGAAGATAAAGAAGCAGCTGTGAAGAAGAAGATGTGCCATTGCCGGTTGGCGCCTCGTCAGGAAGATGGCGGAGCGTGAGAGGGTGGATTCCCTGGTCGCTTGGTCGGCCTCGGTACGGCCCCTGCTCGCAGCTTCCTACGCTTCCTTTGATGCTTCTGATGTCCCGCAGCTCGTGGCGTCCATTTTGAAGAGGTACCCCAGCGCTGTCCCGTGCCAGCCACTTCCTATAAATTCTCTTCACGACGCGATAGCGTTACTGGGCTTGTGATTGTATCCGAGATGTGGCTGCGGCCCTCCCGCCGATTGGCTAGTTGAAGCCGGCTTCTTCCGCAAAGGCCTTGCTGACATGCTGAAAGTCGCATTGACGAAGACTTCGTGTTATTTGTTTATATGGGAAAACGTACAAGACAATCTTTACTTGTGCAGACATGATGATGATGACGATGATGACGATGATGACGATGATGATGATGATGATGATGATGATGATGATGATGATTGATTATTATTATTATTTTGGACTAGCAGAAGTACCCGGTCATTGCCGGGCGGGGGAGGGGAGGGGGGGAGGGGAGCGAGCCCCTTGGCAAAGCGAGCGATTTTTAGCGTCATAGCGTTTCATAGCGTCATAGCGATTTTTTTTTTTCATAGCGTTTCATAGCGTCAGCGATTTTTTTTTTTTTCATAGCGTCATAGCGATTTTTTTTTTTCATAGCGTCATAGCGTTCATAGCGTCATAGCGTCATCACGTGATCGCTCTGAGCGAATCAGCGCCCACCTGCTCTGATTCTGTTGATTCTGTGCGCTGAAATGCGCTGAGGTAAATATGAATAAAAAATATGGATCGTCAAATATTTTGAGTTCGGCCATGTTCGTCCCAGGCTCAATGGCCATGTCTATGCCAAATATCAAGCACGTAAGCCTCTCCGTTTAGGAGTCTATCGGTAACATCACACACACACACACACACACACACACACACACACACACACACACACACACACACACACACACACACACACACACACACACACACTGTTTTATATATATAGATGATGTGGTATTTATTACCTTATTCGAGGAACATGCAGTAGCCTATGCACCGTGTTTCCAAAGGGAATTGTAAACTATGAATATTTATCCTTGAGGTAAGGAAGGTGCACTCGTGTGTGAGTGGTTTATTACATGAGTGAAACATGGATGTGAAATGCAACATTCGGATGTATTAATTGATAATACGTAGTCGTGTAATGGCACAAACAGTCCTAATTTGATTTGGACCTTGTTAATAACGTTCGTTAATAAACTTCATTAACAACTAAAGGGAAGCGATATGAAGAGAAGATCAAAGGTGGATCGTGGATTGTTGCATTGGGAGAAAGAAATATCAGGAGTTAAGTTGTGTGAATAGAGGAGGTTGATTATAATATGTGTGGTGTAAACATGATGTGTGAATAGAGGAGGTTGATTATGTGTGATGTAAACATGTGTGAATAGAGGAGGTTGATTATGTGTGATGTAAACATGATGTGTGAATAGAGGAGGTTGATTATGTGTGATGTAAACATGATGTGTGAATATAGGAGGTTGATTATGTGTGATGTAAACGTGATGTGTGAATAGAGGAGGTTGATTATGTGTGATGTAAACATGATCGATGTGTGAATAGAGGAGGTTGGTTGTGTGATGTAAACAGGAGGATTCATGCTCATTAAAGGCTCAACAAATAACATCTGGTGTGACGTCTATCATTGCCGGTTATGCTGGAGGGAAGGTGTTTTGAACTTGGTGAGAATGTGCAAGTTGAGCTGAGGATGAGAATTTGAGATGAGGAGGAGAAACGCAGCCCACTGCGCTATTGAGCCAGTCGTAATCTCCTCAGAACTCTCCACACTTTAACACCGAGCTTTATAATGGGCGATGTCTTACGTGCCTGGTAGGCAGACCCCGAATGTTAGTGTAAGTATATATATATATATATATATATATATATATATATATATATATATATATATATATATATTAGCTGAGGTACCCGGCTTCGCCCGGGTTGAATAAGAATAAGACAAATATATGATGAAAAGAACATGTATATTTTAGAGCAATATCACAGTACATTTCCGACATGGCGTTTTTTCAATTTTCAATTTCTCAAAACCTCTGGGTATACAACATTTCTGGTTTTCTTACTTGGTGCCAAGACATAAAGATTGCTTGGTTTTCCAACCCTCGAGCAGCCCACGTACAGCTGGCCATGGGCAAACACTTGTTCTGTGAAGTTCAGGCCTACAACCTTCATTGATTGCCCCTGCGCCTTGTTGATGGACATAGCAAAACATAGCCTGATGGGGAACTGAATCCTCTTGAAGGAGAATGGAAGGTCAGGTGGAATAAGTGGTATCCTTGGAATGAATACTTTCTCTCCTCTGTATTGTCCTGAGAGGATGGTTGCCTCTAGGACATGCGGCATCATTTGCTGGATTGTCAATCGTGTTCCATTACACAGCTTTGGTGGATCAAGATTCCTTAGAAGCATGATTGGTACTCCCACCTTGAGAATCAACCTGTGTGTTGGGAGTCCTTGAGGCTGAAGACTGTTGAGAAACTCAGTTGGGAAGTTTACTGCCTGATCTTCATCTGTCACTTTGTCAAGAGAATCATAATTTCTTTCATGACTGGGAAGTTGGTGGAGGAGCAAATTGTTGATCTCTTGAACAGCATTGTTCTTGGGGGCCAAAATGGCTCTTTCGGCAAGCCATGATGAGTCCTGGAACTGGGTCTCCATATTGGGAAAGACCTTTTTGATCAAGTCATCTTTTGTTTCAACAAACTGTCCAAATGGTAGAGTTATTTGTTCTGATGCATCATGAGGGTATAGGCCATTGCCAACTTTCAAAAGCTGGCTTGAGAACTCCTCTGCAGTGTTGTCACCAAGAAGGTGGACTCTCATGTTGGTATTCAGGGTAAGTCTTTGCACATGTGGCCAGAGGAGATAAGAAGACTTGATACAGGCCTTGACTTGATCTGCTCTTGTGCCCCGTTGGATGATTGGGAGAGTCTGACGAAAGTCTCCAGCCAGAACAGTTGTCACACCACCCATGATTTTCTTGTTGTTGCGAATATCTTGGAGTGTTCTGTTCACTGCTTCGAATGCCTGCTTGGGGTTCATAGTAGCCTCATCCCAGATGATGATTTTGCACTGTTGAAGGATCTTGGCGTTTGCTGAATTCTTGCTAATGTTGCAGGTTGGGGTGTCTTGCTTGGTCAAATCCAAAGGCAGTTTGAAAGTTGAGTGTGCTGTCCTTCCTCCTTCAAGAAGTGTAGCTGCAATTCCACTTGAGGCCACAGCCAGAGCAATTTCCGACTTTTGACGAACCTTGGCCAGGATGATATTAATGAGGAATGTTTTTCCTGTCCCGCCAGGAGCATCGAGGAAGAATATCTTGCCAGCATCATCAGCGTGGTCCGTGTCGTCGTGGTAGCGGACCGACTCTCTCTCTCTCTTTGCTCTCTCTCTCTCTTTGCTCTCGTCTCATCTGCCTCGTCTCCCGCTCATCTCTTTCTGCCTTGGTGGTCGACTACTTCTATCTCTTCCTGGCTCATCTGTTGAAGTAGTCCGCAGCGGCGCTTATATCACGCGCCTTGCAAATCAACCCGCACGCGCTTCGCTCTGCCTACCGGTGAACACGCCTCGGCCCTGACTGGTCGCGAGGGTTCACCGGCACCTCCCTTCGTGACACGTTGATGGGGCCACGCCTTCGTCAGGGTATTGATCAGTTTGAACTTTTACCTGATGTTCACTTGTCAAATGCACAATTGCAAATGAGGCCCGGTTTTTTAAACCATTAAAATAAAAAGTAGTCTATAACCACCGGGATTTTATGCTGATTCCGAATCTGTGTCTAAAACTTTTCTCCGATGTGTAGTTCTTGAGTTATAAGCGGACATCCAGACACACACAGACACTCCTCCTTTATATATATATATATATATATATATATATATATATATATATATATATATCTATATATATATATATATATATATATATATATATATATATATATATATATATATATATATATATATATATATATATATATATATATAATCGTTAGATTAAATAAGACGCGGACGTAGCTTCAGGGCGTCGATCTTTAATTGTTGACAAGCTTTCGACCAACAAAGGTCTTCTTCTGAGTCGGCCCCAAGTTGACTCAGAAGAAGACCTTTGTTGGTCGAAAGCTTGTCGACAATTGAAGATCGACGTCCTGAAGCTACGTCCGTGTCTTATTTAATCTAACGATTATTTATTCAATGCAAATGAGACGCCCTGCTCGTACTGTGGAGTTTCTACTATTTCTTAGTTTTATTTATATATATATATATATATTGTAACGGTTTTGAGAAGTGTAACGGTTTTTTTGAGAAGTGTAACGGTTTTTGAGAAGTGTAACAATTTTGGAGGAAGTGTAACGAATGTGAAAACGTTACAATGTGAACGTTACAAAAGTATGGTAACACCCTGGTAATGTAAATAATGGTCG